>NW_017891111.1:0-25134 GCF_001540865.1 Ananas comosus
GCTAACGTGGTGGCGGATGCGCTAAGTAGGAAATCGATGAAAAACTTAGCGATGCATGTTGTGACTCAACCGCAGTTGATCGAGCAGATGAAGCGGTTGGAGTTGGAGATAGTGACTCCTGACACGCCTATGAGGTTGATGACATTGGTGGTGCAGCCTACCTTGTTGGACAGGATTAAAGAAAAGCAAGCTTCTGATGTGGAGTTGCAAAAGATTAAAGGGAAAATGGTTGATGGTTGCACCGGTGACTTCACCTTAGACGGTGATGGATTGATGCGTTTCCGCGGACGGATTTGTGTACCGGCGGATTCGGGGATTAAAGAGGATATTCTTCAAGAGGCGCACCGGGCGCCCTATGCTATACATCCGGGAGGCACCAAAATGTATAAGGACTTAAAGTTGCTCTATTGGTGGCCTGGGATAAAAAGGGATGTTGGCGAGTTTGTAGCTAAATGCTTAACTTGCCAACAAGTGAAGGCAGAGCACCGAGTTCCCGCGGGGAAGCTTCAGAGTTTGCCTATTCCAGTGTGGAAGTGGGAGAAGATCACTATGGACTTTGTGACAGGATTGCCACGCTCACAGGCGGGGCATGACGCTATTTGGGTGATCGTGGATAGGCTGACGAAGTCGGCGCACTTCATACCTATTCATACGACTTGGACCGGAGAGAAGCTCGCACAAGTGTACCTTGATGAGATTGTGCGACTTCATGGAGTGCCTACATCGATAGTATCTGATCGAGACACCCGGTTTGTGTCTCACTTTTGGAGGAGTCTACAGGACGCCCTAGGCACTCGCCTGGACTTCAGTACAGCATTCCACCCGCAGAGTGATGGACAGTCGGAGCGCACTATTCAGACTTTAGAGGATATGCTCCGGGCTTGTGTGATAGACTTCCAGGGAGGATGGTCGCAGCATCTACCTATGGCGGAGTTTGCGTATAACAACAGTTATCAAGCAAGCATCAAGATGGAGCCCTTCGAAGCACTTTATGGACGGAAGTGCAGATCGCCACTTCATTGGAGTGAAGTCGGCGAGAGTTTGGCTCTAGGCCCTGATGTGCTCCAGGAAGCTAAGGATAAGGTTCGAATGGCTCGGGAGCGACTTTTGACGGCGCAGAGTAGACAGAGGAGCTACGCCGATCGACGACGGCGGGACTTGGAGTTCCAAGTTGGAGACCATGTGTTCTTGAAGGTCTCGCCGACTAGAGGAATCAAGAGATTCGGGATTCGGGGAAAGTTGAGCCCCCGTTTCATTGGACCGTATGAGATCTTGGAGCGTGTAGGTCCGGTAGCGTATCGACTTGCTCTACCACCGAACCTATCGGGCGTACACAACGTCTTTCATGTATCGGTCCTTCGGAGGTACATTCATGATCCAGCTCATATTTTGGATGCTGTACCAGTGGAGCTGCGTGAGGATTTGAGCTTCGAGGAGCAACCACTGAAGATTTTGGCTCGCGAGGTGAAGAAGCTGCGGAATCGGGATATTCCGTATGTGAAGGTCCTTTGGAGCAACCACGGGGAGCGGGAGGCCACGTGGGAGCTAGAGAGTGCGCTGCAGGAGCGCTATCCCCATCTTTTTCAGATGGAGCCTTGAGGTATGCTTTTGCTTTCGAGTTTCGCGGACGAAACTCCTTTTTAGGAGGGGTGAATGTAATACACTAGATCTTAGCAAATCGAAAGATTCGAGTGTTTGATCTGTGTTTGGAGCTTTCCCACAGTTTTTGGAGGGTCGTTGATAGTGTCCCGACCCCTGGCACGCATCCCGAGGATGTTGGAGTGGGACTTGGCACCAAAATTCCAAAATCGAAATTTTTGGACAGCTCTCGGGTAGCCTGCAGCAGGGCTTGTACCGGAACAAGACTGGCCTTGTACTGGTACAAGGGTTGATGGTTGTACCGGTACAGCCATCGGGCTTGTACCGGTACAGAGCCGCAGACCGCGCGACCCGAGCCTCGGGTTTGCAATTTCGTCGGCCTTGTACCGGTACAAGAGCCCGTGTACCGGTACAAGGAGGCAGATTTCGTGCAGTTTGTTCTGCAGGGGTGTTTTTGCTATTGTAGCAATACTATAACAGCACCCACGCCCCTAGGGCTCTTCTTTGAGCTTGCCACTGCAGGGAGCAAGGTAAGGAGAGCTTCTCTTTGCTTCTCTTTGGTTTTAATCTCCCTCTAGCCTAGATTTTGAAGGATTAATCCCTTTTCTTTCCTCTTTTATGCTTCTCCACCATTGATGGAGCTAGAAGCTTGGATTTGGAGCTAAGTGGAGGATAGATCTTGGGATTTAAAGGATTTAGAGCTTGATTTGAAGCTTCTAAGAGGTAAGCATTACACTATCTTCCTCTAGATTTGAGTTTCATTGGATTTCATGAGATGAAACCCTAGATTGTGATATTAGGGTTTATTTTGGGCATTTTGAATCTAGGGCTTTTGAAGCTAGATTGATTGGATTAGAGGCTTCCATTAGGTTGGATTGGATGAGCCCTAGCTTCATTTTGGAGCTTTAGAGGAGATTTTTGCACTAGAGGTGAGTTCTTCTCACCTATACTTGATTAGCTTAATGACTGAGCTATTGATGGTTCGTTTCGTTCGTGTGACACATGTTTCTCTACCTCTAGGGTACTAGGAGACTAGAGGACACCCTCGTTGGAGCGCACGAGGAGTTTCGTTGCCATCGGTGGGTTTGGCTTCGGGGAAATGGGGCGAAATGACCCCTATGCTCTTTCTACTTATTGTAAAATATTTTTAAGTTCATTTCTATGCTAAATGGGATTTATATGAATTTTAGAGCACTTAAAATGCATGCCTCGTGTATTATGAAATTTCACTATATAGTAGAGCTATATGAGTAGAATGCATGCATATGGAAAAAGTGTTTATTTTACAAGTGAAAAATACATCCCTTATGAGGATTATGACTTGGAATATGTGCTTTGGAACATAGTTGCCATGTTTTGACATAGAAAACAAGAGTGTCATAAAGGGGCACTCGAAACTAGTGAACTATGGAACGGCAACATAGAGATACATTGATAGGCCTTTGTACATCTGCTATATATATTCCATGTTAGAGACATGACGACATAGAGATAGGCCTTTGGGACACTCGATACATTCCATGTTATTAGACATGAGGACTTGGTACTTGCGACAGATCGTTTGACTACTTGCCATTGTGCTCATTCGCACATGCTGTGAGGGTCGCTCCCTACAAGCCGGCACTCCGGAGATAGCCATCGCGATACATATTCGCCGTGCGGGATTGGGCGCCGAAGTGGATTGCCGTGGGACAGGCTCATCCCTAGGGTGGGGATGATGACTACCACGGGGCCATTAGGCTCGGCACCGGCCAGACAGCCTTCGGGTGGGTCTCAGGGCCATAGACAGCCTTCGGGTGGGTCTCTTCAGATTCGACTTGAGTATTCGTTATGACATGTGGACAGATGATGATTTAGAGTATTATTTGGACATTGACTAGAATAGTAAACAATAGAACTTTACTATTTCGCATTGTGAACATTATGATAGTTGGAGACTTTTACTTCATGCATAGTTGTTTCATACTTATGCTATTTAGGCTAAGTAGAGATATCATGTTGTAGTAAGTTACATTTTACTTACCTTTCGTTTTTCTACATCTATAGTCACTAACCTCTTTTGTAGCTTTGGGCCTTGTGGTGCATTCACTGAAGTCAGTAATTGCCCACTGGGAACTATTTTTGATAGTTCTCACGCCCCTGTTTTATGGTTTCCTTTTCAGAGCCTTCGGCACCGGCGGAGGCACGGGATCGCGGCAAGGGGATCGCGTAGCTAGCTAGCGAGGAGCTTACTTGCCTAGGTGGTTTACTCTTTCTTTTGTAGTTGAGAGAGTGAGAGTTTTGTACCCTGTATAGAGACCACCTATGTATCTACTCTTAGCACTTGTATTTGGGATTTCCTATTGTATTTACTTTATGCCTTATTTAGTGGATTTACAGCTTTTCCTCATCCTTTGTTGTAGCATTTAGACTTTTATTATGCTCTGATATTCCTAAATGTCCTTTAATATTGCTTTTATTATTGTTGTTCCTAGACGCCTTATACGTTTTAGACGTATGGCGGGTCTGGGCACGCGCCGGGCGGGCTTCCGCTGGGTCCCGGGGCGTGACACAGGAAGAACAGAAAAATAAAAGCCATTGGAAATATTTGTGGAGCTAGGATGCTATATCTAATAGGATGCGAGCTTCATTCTTCACTTGTCGTCGAAAAGATCTTCCTTTAAGCTTCAGTGTTTTTTCATAGGAAGCAGAGGCTAATTAGGATACTTGAAATTTTTCTCTCGAATGCTCAATCAGTAGGGGTGTGTCCCTTCAGTGGAGGAAGGAGGCCTCTTTTTATAGGCAAAAGAGGAGGCGGTTTTGGTGGAGAAAAACCGCGGCGGCATCTGGATTTCCTCAAAACTGCGGCTGAAGTTGGAATGTGACGTCATGATGACGCGAGGCCCATTGTTTCAAAAAACCAGGGGCGGAGAAGGTTTTACTGTGGATGGAATCATTGGCGGGGCCCTTTGGAGTTCTATGGTCGTGGTGCATGAACGCCGTCCAGTGTTGTTCCATTAGTTGTCCGTTGGAGGCCACGTGTTGAGTTGTTTGGAGGCCACGTGTTGATTCGTCATTTGCTCATTGGAGGCAAAATTTTGTAGTGCTCAGAAATTTGAAAAGTTGGATTTTCTGAAATGGCGGTGTTTGGGAACAGACTTTTAAAACTTGGTTTTTGATGGTGGAGTTGGATCACAAGGTGATTAGCGGAAAATTGAAATCCTAAACTAAGAACCCTTATTTTTGCCTGGACAGAGAATCACAGCCGGGTTAAGTTCTTTTTTTCTTTTTCTTTCTATTTTTCTTTCTTTTCTTGAAATTTTTTCTTTTTTTCTTGCTATTTCTTGGAATTTTTCTTTATTGTCTTCTTTTTTTTTTCGAATTTTTCTTTGGTTTTTCCTACCACAGTATACCAGCACGAACAAAAATGTTCTATTGACAACTTATGGCTATTTACCAAGAACATCAACATTCAAGGACTCAAGACAAAAAATATTTTTTGCGGCATAAAACCCTTGATAGAAATGTCAAGACAGTCAACCCAAAGCACCTTTTTTCCTTCATGTATATTTCAAAGGTTCTAAATCGGCACTATTTGATTCCTGGAATTGATGACATTTCCAGATCAAAAATTTTCCACAACCACTCTACAAAGGTTTTCATTCTATCTCTGAAGCCTTAGACACTGCTCGTACCCATTTTGGCCCAAACTTTTTCATCTCCCCCAATATTCGCTCTTCTCCACATATCCAAGCCTCTACATCCACCCACAATCTTGAGAAAAATAGTTTCTGTGAAAACTGCTCAACAATGGCAACACAGCTTCAAAAGCTGAATACCATTTGTGATGACTTACGAACAAAGGATCAGAAAAATCTCCAGAAAATTGCTATTCTGGAACAGCAGATCAGAGACCTCAAGCATCCTTCACAACAAGGTATTGTATCTCTACCTCAATCTTCCTCTTATCCTCCTCCAAAGTATCCTCCTATAATGACAATAACACCAAGGTTGGTATTTCCTCCTATCACCAACATAAAAACCCCTTTTCAAAACTCACTAATCCCAGTAGTCCATCCATCCACTTCGGTAAAACCGCTTCCCTTATCATCTGCCCTTTTTCCACCACAAAGGCCCTCCCTCAAAAGATATCCAAGGCCAATAGCCAAACCATTACCAAGACCTAAGCCCTCTTCAGAACCATTACTACACCCTAGTATAGGAAACACAGAAGAAAAACAAGGCGATCCCATGATACTAGAAGCATCTTCTCCCAAAATTGACAATTTAGGGGAAAATGCTTAGCCGCCTGGTTCTGATATTTTGTACATATTTGTATATATTTTATCTGCTTGTTTTCGTTCTCGCGCTTTTCATGGTATCGTAGGATTCGGACGAGGTGCTAAAAAAAAAAAGAGAGCAAATAAATAAAGATAATTTCAGAGAAAAATTGAAATATCAAAAGAAGAAAAAGAAATCTGGAATGAGAAAATCAAAGAAAATGAAAAATGAAAAAGAAGAAAAGAAGAAAAATCAGAAAGAAAGAAATCAGAAAAAGAAAAAAATAGAAATCAACCAGCCTTGATCTGTACAAGGCAAAATAAGGGTTTTTAGTTTAGGACTTTACTTTTTGTTTTCTAGTTTAAAAGTTTTTAAATTTTGGCTAATCACCTTGTGATCCAACTCCACCACCAAAAGCAAGGTTCCTAAGTCTGTTCTCAAACAGACACCACCAATTTTTCAGAGAAAAAATTTTGGCCACCAAAGAGCAAATGACGGATCAACACTTGGCCTCCATTTGGACAAATACTGAAGCGACACGTGGACATCACTCATGCACCAAGTCCATGCACCAAGTCCACCTAATTCTCAAATAGTGCCGCCAATGATGACGACCCAAAACATCTTCGCCCCTGGTGGTTTTTGAAAAAATGGTGGGCCCACGTCATCATTCCTTCCATTACCTCAACCTGCGTAGCCGCGGTTTTTTTTGAAAACCACGTGCCGCCGCAGTATTCTCCTCCCAAACCACCTCTTCCTTCAGCTATAAAAGGAAGCCTTCCTCCTCCTCTTGAAGCATGGCCAATGGAGAGCAAGTAAGCATCGCAAAAATATAGCATCAAAGAGAAAAAATCCCCTTAGCTCCTGTATGTAAACAATTCCGCTGAAGCAGGAAATTTCAGAGAAAAATGGATATATCAAAGAAGAAAAAGAATCTGGAAATGAGAAAATCAAAGAAAATTGAAAATAAAAAAGAGAAAAAGAAGAAAAATATCAAGTAAAAGAAGAAAAATCAGAAAAAAAAAAAAAAAAATAACCGCTGTTTCTGATTGTCCTTATTATCTAAGCAAGCACTGTGTCCTTTGAACATACACGCATAGTGTTTTCTAATCCAACCTGGTGTATGTCTGGGGCTGAGGAAGAGAGAAATCTAGGTAAGTTATTCACTATTCGCTCTCTAGTGTCTTCAAATAACCTGTGTATGTCTGATTAATATCATCACAGAGGTTTCTTCTCACGATAATTTAAGTCGTTTGTCAAATGGGGCAATAATGTGGGATCAAATGTCTTATGAACCTGTAAAATGTCTGAAACAATATTCATTATATTAATATTTTTATGTCTAGAGAAAATTCTTTTAAATAAATAATCTCCAGATATCAGAGATAATATTATCTAAAGGTTCTTCAAATAGTCTCCAAATGTCTATAAGGATATTGTCTTGAAAGCATAAATCACAGAGGATTTGGCTGAAATCAGATATTTCAAAATCTTCATTTTCCTCCGGGATAGTGTCTAAAACAAAAAACATTTGTTGAGTCTGGTAATGTGTCATGTCTCTTTTGTCCATGTCTTCTGTTTCCAATGTGTCTTCTTCTATGGTGTGGAACCACCATATATCTATTTCATCTTGAGCGGCCATGGTATTGTAAAAGTTTGGATTAATGAAAACGCGGATCCACATTATATTCGATATTGGGTTGTTTTTCTAAATTGATAACTATCTGAATAGACAAACGAATAGCCACTGCATTCTGGCGTGATCCTTTAACTATAGATGTGTAGGGTTTTAGGGTTTAGGGTTTAGGCTTTAGAAGAAGGTGTGGAAATGTTCCAAGTTTAAGGTTTTAGGTGCGGAAATGATTTTTAAACACAAACTACAAGTCTGTTGTTATGAAAACCCTAAAAATAAAAACCCTAGGATTTTATGGAGAAAACCCTAGTCTATTTATAAAAACCCTAAGGTATGAGGAAAAACCAACCTTTGAAAGAAGCAAAAAACCTAATAAGGAGGTTTTCAATATTTTTGGGATTTTTTGAGATTTTTTAGAAAACGCGGAAATATTAGGGGCTGGGTCAGATTATGTAGTATATTGAAAATTAGGTCTTAGGAAATACCTAAGAGGAAAGTAAAAGTAAGAAAAAGAAAGTTTAAATTTTAACAATTTTTTGGATATTTTTTGGGAATTTTTCTGATGCTAATAAAATATTAATTAGTGTAGAGTACTATGCAGGATTTACGTGCGTACTATTATAAGGTATATCTAAACACTATGCGGGTTACTAAGCAAATTAGTAAAGAAAGATTTTTATAGGAGAGACCGTATGTCGGCTACTCTGAAGAAGGGTGGCAAAATACTCGTGAGATTTTTCTGGATTTTTTAGTATTTTTTCTGTCTGGAAATGTTGCTGTCGAAAATTAGCGAAGTTACAATGCACGATAACTATGCATACAGTGGCTTCACGTGAATGAAATTTTTTTTTTTTTTTTTTTTTACTTTTCAATTTTACTATGCAAATAGTGAAAGTAGAACAGAAAAATGTGCAGAGGGGAAACTATATGTCGGCTATTCTGGACAAGGGTAGCAAAAGACTCGTGGGAATATTTTATATTTTTTAAGATTTTTTACGAATTTTTTCGGTCTAAAAATTAAGTGGCGTAATTAGTGCTAATTATGAAAAGTGACATGCACGTGGGGGGTTTTTTATTTTTTATTTTATATATATATATATATATATTTTTTATCTTTATTGAGTTTTTTTAAAAACTTAAATTGAAGTGTGTTTGTAGGCGGAAACGATGTTGGTCGTTATTAAATATTATTTTAATTGGGATGTGTAGGTGGATGTTTAGATGAAATTGTTTGATAGATAGTTCACAGTAAAAAAGGAGCGGAAAGAAAAATATATATGTCTTAAAGGATATTTCTAGTATGAATAAAAATAGGATGAAGCGCAAATTTAAAATCTCCGTTGTGGAAGATAAATTTTAAAATCTTTTTAAAGTAGGTCCCGTCTGGTACTCCCTTCTAGAAATCACGATAAAAATTTTCTCGGATGTTTTTTTTTATATATTTCTATAACTCTTTATCTCATTAAATTTTCGATGATGCAATTTTCCTAATACTCGGACTTATGATGAAATTTAATTTTCTAATGTGGATAACACCACTTAAGACACAGTGTTGGTGCACAAGACCCTCTTAGCGTACAGTTTTCAGAGAACCTCGCTCTTACGCCGCAAAGCACCTCTGGCTATCAATGGCGAAATTTACAGAGCATTTTTTCTCTTATCAAATCTGCCAAGCATATATGCTTTACACTTGCTTAAGCTGAAATAATTACCCAGAGAGAACCCATAAATTTTCATTAAGAGTCCAAGGAAAGGGAATCATGGGGCAAAGAAAATGCCATGGATAGAAGAGTTCGAGAAATATAATATTAAACAAGAGATAAAACTTACATCACAACGCTAGAAGGTTTCCCTTCCGGGACTTCCCGGGGGGAAAAAAGGACTTGTTTGTACAGACTCTTCACTCCAGATTGCAGTTGATAAAAAGATAAATTTTTACAGGAGGGGGAGAAAAATAAAAGCCATTGGATTTATTTGTGGAGCTAGGATGCTATATCTAACAAGATGAGAGCTTCATTCTTCACTTGTTGTCGAAATGATCTTCCTTTAAGCTTCAGCGCAATTTTTACATAAGGCAGGGGCTAAGTGGGATTTTCTCTTGCTCTGCTTCCTTGCTCACCATGCTTCAAGAGGAGGAGGAAGGCTTCCTTTTATAAGAAAAAGGAAGAGTGGTTTTGGAGGAGAAAACTGCGGCGGCACCTGGTTTTCAAAAAAACCGCGGCTACGCAGGTTGAGGTAATGGAAGGAATGATGACGCGACATGATGACGTGGGCCCACAGGCTTTTCAAAAAAAACCTCAGGCGTAGTGGTTTTGGATGGTCATCATTGGCATGACTTTTTGAAAATTCGGTGGACCTGGTGCATCAGTGATGTCCACGTGTTGCTTTAATATTTGTCCAGATGGAGGCCATTTGTTGATTCTTCATTGGCTTGGTGGGGGCCAAATATTGCTCTGAAATTTGGTGGTGTCTGTTTGGGAACAGACTTTGGAACCTTGCTTTTGGTGGTGGAGTTGGATCACAAGGTGATTAGCGAAAAATTAAAAACTTTTAAACTAGAAAACAAAAAGTAAAGTCCTAAACTAAAAAACCCTTATTTTTGCCTGTGAAGGAATCACAGCGGGTTGATTTCTTTTTTCTTTTTTCTTTTTCTGATTTTTTCTTTTTTTTCTTGATTTTTTCTTCTTTTTTGTTCTTTTTTCATTTTTCAATTTTTTCTTTGGTTTTTTCATTTCCAGATTCTTTCTTCTTCTTTTGATATTTCCACTTTTTTCTGGAAATTTTCTGTTTTTTCTCCTTTTTTTTTTTTTTTTTTAGCAGTGTCCGAATACGCGGACTACATGAAAAGGCATAATTGAAAAACAGATGCAGAACTGAAGGAAATATATACAAATATGTACAAAACATCAGAACCAGGCGGCTAAGCAATTTCCCCTAAATTGTCAATTTTGGGAGAAGGTGCTTCTAGTATCATGGGATCTTCTTGTTTTTCTTCAGTGTTTCCTATACTAGGGTGTGGTAATGGTTCTGAAGAGGGCTTAGTTCTTGGAAATGGTTTAGCAATTGGCTGTGGAGGTTTTTTGTGGAAAGCTTTTTGTGGTGGAAAAGGTGCTGATGATAGTGGAAGCGGTTTTACTGAGGTGGATGGATGGACTACTGGGATTAGTGGGTTTTGAAAAGGAGCATTTATGTTGGTAATTGGGGGAAAGACCAAACTTGGTGTTATTGTCATTATAGGAGGATACTTTGGAGGAGGATAAGAGGAAGATTGAGGTAGAGATACAATACCTTGTTGTGAAGGATGCTTGAGGTCTCTGATCTGATGTTCAAGGATTGCAATTCTTTGTAGATTTTTCTGATCCTTTGTTCTTAAGTCATCGCAAATGGTATTCAGCTTCTGAAGCTGTGTTGCCATTGTTGAGCAGTTTTCACAGAAACTATTTTTCTCAAGATTGTGGGTGGATGTAGAGGCTTGGATATGTGGAGAGGAGCGAATATTGGGAGAAATAAAAAAGTTTGGGCCAAAGTGGGTGCGAGCAGTGTCTAAGGCTTCGGAGATAGAATGAAAACCTTTGTAGAGTGGTTGGGAAAAATGCCAATTTTAAAACCTTGAAATACTACATAGTAAGGAAACTTATTTATTTATTTATTTATTTATTTATTTATTTTTTTTTTTATTATAAGTTAAGAGTTCCAATTTTGGATTTAATAAAGAAGAAAGGCACTCAGTTGTAACATAGGTTGTGACATAAGAATCTCGTAAGTTTATATTGATAATACTAACTATTAATCTTGGAGGTTTGAGGTTTGTCCTAAAATATATTCCGGCAAATATCTTGCCAGTCATTCATTTTCTGTTATCCTTCAAGTGGATAGCCGTAATAGTACTCTAATGTCTCTAATAATATATTTTGATCTTGTATCATAATATTGAAAGTTTGCTCGTCTCGAAAGTATTGCTGGTAATAATTTTCCCAATCATGTTCAGGGAGGTGACAAATGCCAGAAAACCAAAGTTGTAAATCAAATTTGTCTTGGATCCTATCTAACCATAATTGTTTTTGTTGTGAGTTTTCTAGCCTTTTATAAAGAGTCTGTCTGTTGTATTCTTTGCATGCTGCTGCTAAGGCTTTTTCTTCACCTAAATGCTTAAAGCTAGAAAGGATAATGTGAAAGGGCATAACAGCAAATGGGTCTTCAAATAACCTGTGTATGTCTTGGATTATATCATCAAGAGTTTCTTCAGATGGTTTAAGGAAAACGTCAGTGCAAAATGGGCAATAATGTGGATCCATGTCTTTGAACCTGAAATGTCTGGACCAATATACATTATGTTAATATTATTATGTCTAGAGAAGATTCTTTTAAATGAATAATCTTCAGATATCAGATATAATATTATCTAAAGGTTCTTCAAATAGTCTCCAAATGTCTATAAGGATATTGTCTTGAAAGCATAATTCACAGAGGATTTGACTGAATTCAGATATTTCAAAATCTTCATTTTCCTCTGGGATAGTGTCTAAAATAAAAAACATTCGTTGTGTCTGGTAATGGGTCATGTCTCTTTCGTCCATGTCTTCTGTTTCCAATGTGTCTTCTTCTATGAACCATATGTCTACTTCATCTTGAGCGGTTATGGTATTGTAAAAGTCTGGATTAGTGAATTCTAGAAGTTCGTCTTCATGAGTCTGGAGACACATTTTTGTAAGACCTTGTACTTCTGAAAAATTCAAAGTCAAAGGGTTTTATTAGTAGTAGAACTGGGAGTCTGATTTTTAGATGTACCAGGAGTGTTAGGAGATCTAAGTTCTGGTGGAGTTAAAAGGCGTGGAATTTGTCTGTGGAAGGTCCATGGTTGGACAATTTTCTTTGGAAGAGTACCTTTTGAGTGTTCTTGAAATTGGAGTGCAGAAAAGTGTTTTGTTACTTCCTGTATGATAGGAGTTGTGTCTATGGTAGGAGTAATGCTTTCAGCTTGTCTTTGTTGCATTACCAAATGTTCTAATGTATGTATTCTACTGTGTAATCCTAATAATAGTTGGATAATAGAGTTGTTTTGTTTGATTATAACTTGTTCAGATATGGCTTGTGGGAGATGAGATGAAAAGCCTATAGAGGTTTTGTCTGGACTATAGTTTTGTACTTTTGATAAAGTCTTATGTAAAATTTCAGCTTCAAGGTGCTCGGGATTAGTCATCCAAGAGAAATTTGTTTAATTTCTGCTAACCTCTGAAGACTGTTATGTAAATCTTGTTCGATTTTAAGTAGCTTTTGTTCTATTCTTTGAGGTCTTGCCTCTAGTTGACTTAGTCTATGGTTTATATTAGAAAGTCTTTGTTCTATCAAATTATTTTGGTTTTTGATATAATCTAGGTTTCTTGAAATTTTATCAAGTAATTCTGTTTGTGTTCTAATTGTCTGATCAAGTCTAAGTACTAGTTGTTGAAGAGTCCTTAGTGGATCTATTTTGAATATTTTTATGAAAACCGAAAGTAAAGGTATGGAATTCTCCTGTGAGATGGTAAATAATGAAAGGATAAGGAAGGCTTAGGTTTGACAAAGTCTTATCATATAATGTTAAAAATGCAAAATAATAAAAGGGCTTTTTGCTTTTTTGTTTTTCTTTTGATTCTAGCCGTGGTTGTAAATTTAGAGAAAACAAGTACGGTTTGGAGGAGATTCTATGATTAATTTATTAAGTAAGTCTATCTGAGATTTGGTATTCTTTTCTATGACTACTAAAATTTGTTGAATGCTGAAAAGGATGATTAAAATGCTTAAAAGAAATATGGATGGTACTAGCATTAAAATCTTCGTGGAGGCTGAGGAGGTCGTCTGGAAAGAATGTCAAATAGATGAGGGTAGTGTATAAGTTCTTTATCTAGAGTAAGTAGGATTAAAGAAAGTAAATCTAGATACCTATGAGTTTCAATGTAAAATGTTTTTAAGACACGAAAATGTACTAAAGTCCCGATAGGATGATTAGCGTAAATAGGATTGTTAATAGGATTAAAAGTGAAAGCGTCTATGTCAAAAGCGTCTTCGACTGTTACTTCTAAAAATCTTCGTCTTCCAATATGAACAATGTTGTATCGCCAGTTAAATTGTCTTGGGCTGGTGGTATTATCACTATAGTCTGAACTGTCATCACTATTGTTATTGTCTTCGTATTCTTCGTAATCTGGTAAAATTTCGTCTTCGTTTGGATTAGCCAGTGTATTTATTATTGTCGAAATATCTGAAAAACAAGAAAAGGGTCTATTTCCCAAAGCTGAGATATAAGTTGTAGGAAAATAATTATTAAGGGGAGTGGAACTCCTAAAGTTAAGGAATCTATAATAAAAGTTTCTATATAATAGGGAGTGTAGAGAAAGTTTAGAATTGGTTCGATGAGATAATATAAGCACACTATAAGAAATCTAAATATAGATTCGATTAATAAATATAATGCTATGTCTTTATCCAGTTTGAAAAATGTTAAATAGGTTGAAAAATGTTAAATTATTATTTTCTTCCTATATATTGAAAAGGCCAAGTAATAAGGTATCGGTCAAAAGTTTCCCAATATATTATTAATATGTCTAAAATATTGTATATGATGTCTTCTGGAAATCCTAACAGAAATAATGTTAAAATAAAAGTTGTCAAGGAAAAAGGTTGATCGATGATATTACAAAAAAGTTGGTCTGTATTATTATCCGGTGCTTTCCTTTTTGGCATAAAAAAGTTTTACTATTTATTAAATATGTGGTTGCATTGAGGACTTTAGTTAAGAAAATTTATTTTCTTTTCTTTTCTCTGTCTTGCTTAAGAAGAAAGCGAGGCTGTTGAATTGATTGAAAAAAGATAATTAATATGGTGTAGCTTTAAGAAAGGAAACTAAATGTCTTATAGCTAAATTAAGAGTATAAGTGTATAATTAAAAGTCTTTGCTAATTGTAACCAAGAAAGTCTTAGTCTACCAAGAATGTCTTAGTTTACCAAGAAAGTCTTAGCTCTGATACCAAGAGGAAACAAGAAAGTCTTAGCTCTGATACCAAGAATGTCTAATTTTAACTTTATCTTTCCTCCTCCTCTTGAAGGATGGTGAGCAAGGAAGCAGAGCAAGAGAAAATCCCACTTAGCCCCTGCCTTATGTAAAAATTGCGCTGAAGTTTAAAGGAAGATCATTTCGACGACAAGTGAAGAATGAAGCTCTCATCTTGTTAGATATAGCATCCTAGCTCCACAAATAAATCCAATGGCTTTTATTTTCCTGTCCTTCCTGTAAAAATTTATCTTTTCAACAACTGCAATCTGGAGTGAAGAGTCTGTACAAACAAGTCCTTCTTTCCCCCCGGGAAGTCCTGGAAGGGAAACCTTCTAGCGTTGTGATGTAAGTTTTATCTCTTGTTTAATATTATATTTCTCGAACTCTTCTATCCATGGCATTTTCTTTGCCCCATGATTCCCTTTCCTTGGACTCTTAATGAAAATTTATGGGTTCTCTCTGAGTAATTATTTCAGCTTAAGCAAGTGTAAAGCATATATGCTTGGCAGATTTGATAAGAGAAAAAATGCTCTGTAAATTTCGCCATTGATAGCCAGAAGTGCTTTGCGGCGTAAGAGCGAGGTTCTCTGAAAACTGTACGCCAAGAGGGTCTTGTGCACCAACACTGTGTCTTAAGTGGTGTTATCCACATAAGAAAATTAAATTTCATCATAAGTCCGAGTATTAGGAAAATTGCAACATCGAAAATTTAATGAGATAAAGAGTTTTAGAAATATAAAAAAAACATCTGAGAAAATTTTTATCTTGATTTCTAGAAGGGAGTACCAGACGGGACCTACTTTAAAAAAGATTTTAAAATTTTATCTTCCACAACGGCGATTTTAAATTTGCGCTTCATCCTATTTTTATTCATACTAGAAAAAATATCCTTTAAGACATATATATTTTTCTTTCCGTTCCTTTTTTACTGCGAACTGTCTATCAAACAATTTCATCTAAACATCCACCTACACATCCCAATTAAATTAGTATTTAATAGCGACCAACATCGTTTCCGCCTACAAACACACTTCAATTTAAGTTTTTAAAACTCAAAAAGATAAAAAAAAAAAGAAATATATAAAAAATAAAAAATAAAAAACCCCCCACGTGCATGTCACTTTTCATAATTAGCACTAATTACGCCACTTAAATTTTAGACCGAAAAAATTCTTAAAAAATCTTAAAAAATCAAAAATATTCCCACGAGTCTTTTGCTACCCTTGTCCAGAATAGCCGACATATAGTTTCTCCTCTGCACATTTTTCTGTTCTACTTTCACTATTTGCATAGTAAAACCATAATTCTTACGTGAATAGTGTTTTTGATAAAAAAAAAAAAAAATCTCATTCACGTGAAGCCACTGTATGCATAGTTATCATGCATAGTAACTTCGCTAATTTTCGACAGCAACATTTCCAGACAGAAAAAATACTAAAAAATCCAGAAAAATCTTGCTTGTATTTTGCCACCCTTCTTCAAAGTAGCCGACATACGGTCTCTCCTATAAAAATCTTTCTTTACTAATTTGCATAGTAACTCGCATAGTGTTTTTTGCATAGTAACTTCTATATACGTACGCACTAATCGTGCATAGTACGCTACACTAATTAATATATTTTTAGCGTCAGAAAAATTCCCAAAAAATACCCAAAAAATTATTAAAATTTCAACTTTTTTTTTCTTACTCTCACTTTTCCTCTTAGAAATTTTCTACAACTTAATATATTACATAATCTGACCCAACCCCTAATATTTCCGCATTTTCTAAAATTCTCAAAAAATCCCAAAAATATTGAAAAACTCCTTTTTAGGTTTTTGCTTCTTTCAAAGGTTTGTTTTTCCCTTAATACCTTAGGGTTTTCATAAATAGACTAGGGTTTTCTCCATAAATTCTAGGGTTTTATTTCTCACAGGGTTTTTATCACAATAGACTTGTAGTTTGTGTTTAACACTACTTCTAAACCTTTTCCTAAACCCTAAACCCTAAACCCTAAACCCTAAACTTGGAACTAGCCAAGCCTAAACAAGCTAGCCCCCTCCCCCCTCTTGGTATCAGAGCTTAGACTTTCTTGGTATAGACACTTAGCCTCTTGACTAACATTGTTTATTTAAAAGACTTTTTGATTAGAGACTTTCTTGGTAAACTAAGACATTCTTGGTTACAATTAGCTAGGACTTTTTAATTATAAACTTTGTTAGTTATGGACTTTCCTACATCATCTTCTCAACAACACAGACTATCTAGATCTAATTCTTCTAGATCTGAAGGTAGTGAATCTACAATATCTTTAAGAGCTCCTAAGTCTAGAGCAAGGAGCATAGTCGAAAAATTTTTTTGCAGACCAACACCTCTTCCGTTAGTTCCTAGATCCCAGACACCTCAATTAGATAATGTTGTAGATGTTGATGATGACATTGCAATATTCCGTACCCACGGGTTACGTCTTATAAATCCAGACATTCTATATGATAAGCGACAACGATATGTTGATAAGACTAAATTTATTTCTTTTAAAAGTGAAGTGTCAGTTGAATGTTATGACGGCCAACACATTTCAATACCCTTAGCTAATAGCGACGTACAAAAGAGTATTAGAAAAGCAGACATAGCTCTTATGCATTTAGGATTAATTGTAATAGGCATAAAAGGACTAGTACGTAAAAAATTAGGATCTAAAGTTCTCCTAATGCCTTATGACAACAGACACAAGAATATAATTGATGCATCTTTAGGTTGCACTGAAATAGATATGAATTTTAACGGTGGAATATTTTATGTTGTTCCAGACTTTCTAATGCCCTCATTAGACTTTGCAAGTCAGATTAAAATTGGTATACAAGTTAGAGGAATAGACTTATATGAAGGACAAAATTTTAGGAATTTACAGGTATGTATTGGATTTACAGGTCTGTTAACACCCACTGCCGAGTCACATTTCTTAATGAACCCTTTAGGTGTAGTAGATCTAATGGGAACACAAGGCATGAAATTAATAGCACCAATGGAAATAGATGCTAAAAAATATGCCGGCCTTGAATGGAATTTGGATAAATTTACGCAAATTCGACAAACTACAATAGCTCCTGCAGACACTATTTACTACCAAAATGAACAAGGAAGAAACTCACTTAGATTTACAGACTTTGAGACAATTGAAGAAACAGAAGATGACAAAGATAGGACTACACCATTAATCCGAAAAAGAAGTAGTACATCATCCCAACTAGGTGAATCGAGTACCCAACGAAGAGATTTAAATCTTCTACCCCAAAATCAACCTCCAAATTTAAATGTACCTTATAACTTAGAAAGCCAACCCAATGTTGAATATAATTTTATGGAATACAACAATATTGACTATTCTTCTGAATCTGAACCTGAAGATGAAGAATTTAGCGATGAAGAAGAGATCCGTCTGATAGAACAGATCAGACTAAAAAGACAATTAAGATCTGAAAAAGATAAAAGATTAGGATACACTCCTCTCAATGACAATTTTATTTATAACCTAAGAGATGAAATTAGAGAAATAAACTTAGCAGAAGAAGGAGAAGGATCTACTGTCCATAATCCTCCTGTTACACATACTCCTCCACCATATCATGTTGAACATCCATTAACTACTCCTCCAGCTCCACAGAGATCTCCTAGACCTCATGCATCCAATCCCGGATACTCACATATACCATATTATGATACAGTCCGAATGCCAGCAGAAACCTATAATACTGGTAATTTTCCTAGACATAGCATCTCCTCAGCCCCAGAAGAACAAATTTACCCATATGGTAGAAATGTTAGATCATATGGCAAAAAATATCCTTTTGAAAATCCTGTTAATTTGCAAGACGCAGGATCTGGAAAAATATTAAACATAGCAGCACATGACCCCCAAACTTGGGATTCTATAATAGACATTTGGAAAGGATTAGTTGTAGCAGATTATATTCGGAATCAGCACTACATGAACACAGACAATGCCGAAGAAATGTATAAATACTTAGAAACCTTCCTAGGAGAATCTACTAAAGGAATGTGGGAACAATATAAAGTTCAATATGAAGAAGAATTTAGACATCTTTTAACACTAGGATGTAATCCTTGTAATTTTACAAACAAAGTTCATTCTCTTATTACAGGCCAAGACCCTAATTCTGGCCAATTACTCCTCCAAAACCAAGCTCTTATCAGCCTAGAACAACTTAGTATTTCAACCTGGTTCCCTATTAAAGACTTTCTACAGGCATACCTATATTATACAAGTATAAGTGGAAATGCATTTAGTCAAGACATAGGAAGAAAATTATTCTTAAAACTTCCAGGAGCCCTAGGCAGAGAAATTCAAGACAGATGGGATACAATGGAAAAAGAAACCATAAGACAACCCAGATACTAAATGGTCCATAGGACAAAGAGTAAAATTCATAATGAATATATTACAAGAAAAATGTGCCAATATTCAAATCACAAAGCAATTAAAAGACAATGAATATTCTTTCTGTAAAAGTGTGGTATATACTCCCCAACAGTATAGAAACCCATTTTATAAAAATCCAAAGAAAAAATCTAAACATTACATCCCTCAATACAAAGGATATAAGACAAGAATGAAATATTCCTTAAGGCGATCAAAAGCCAAAAAGCCCTATTTAAATAAAGACAACCATGTTAGAAAATATAAATCCGACAGAACTTATAAAAGCAAACTTCTTTGTTATACATGTAATAGTCCAGGCCATTTTGCAAATGCATGTCCAAGAAGACAAAACATAAAGAACCGAAATGCTTTACTTATAGAAGATACTGGTGAAACCTTGTTAGCAGTAGATGAACTTGTATCAGACACTGAAACTATTTACTCCATTGAAAATAATATAGTCTACGAGAAAGAAAGTGACAGAGAATCTTCCTCTGATGAAGACAATAATAACTACAATACTTTTATCTCAAATATGGCTGAAGGTACTAAAACAAAGCAAAAAGAACATACGTATTTTTTTGAATCTGCAATGATTTTTGAAGACCCTAACGAAAATACATCCATGACTTCCCCACTAGAAGAACAAACATGGACTTCGTTTTATGACAGTACCACTGTTCTTTATGAGGGAGTACAAACTCTAGAACAAGAACAAAACCCTAATTGGGAATTAGCCGCCCGAGACTATAAAATTCAATTATTAAGACAAAGAGCACAAGAAAGGATAGACAAACGAATATGGAAAATAGCTATGGAAATACAAAACCAGAGTGGATCAAGAATCCGAGAAATAATCGAATATGAACGCAAACAGAGGTTATTAGATACTAAGGACCAAAATAAAATTATTCGAGATATTAGGATTCTGTTCGATGATCTTTCAGAACAAGAAGACATTATAAAAGACATACGACATCTCTTTGAAATATCTCAAACCTCATTTCATGACCCTACTATTCATTTTATGACCCTTATGAATCTAAATGAAGAATGCAGCCATGATTGGCAAGAAAGACAAGGATATGACCATAGACCTTGCACATACTGTAATTTCTTTCCAGAAAGAAAACTTAGATGTAAATGTCGCTTATGTAAAATTGAAGCATGTTCAATTTGCTTAAACAAAAAGTTTAATAGACAAATTACAAATTTAGAACCTAAAAGGACTTTTGAAATTGAACACTTAAATGCCCATGAAAAAAGAATTATAGCATTAGAAGCTAGAGTCAGCCTTCTAGAAAAACAAGATAATCCGCGAAAAAACAAGGACATTACAAACAAAGGAAAAGGAATTGAGATCTGTGAAAATATGACAGAACTATCTGAATATTATGAAGAAGAAAATTTGCGGGTATATGAAGATAGTTATATCTGTAATGAAGGATTAAAACTACGAAGCTTAATTGTTCCATGTAAAATACAAATAGGAAACAAAGATTTTGAAACAGAAGCAGTAATTGACACTGGCTGTACGACATGTCTCATACATACAGATCTAGTCCCTTTAAATTATCGAAAGACAGCAAAAGAACCAACAAGTGGTATCCAAATGGATGGTACTGCCCACAAATATACACAGTATGTCTCTAATGCAAAAATTAGCTTCTTAGATACATGTAATACATTCAATGAAACCTATACCATTCCCAAGGTTTGGTTACGAAAAATGAAAATAAATGCAGACTTTGTATTAGGCTTAAATTTTATGCTCCATTTTTTAGGAGGAATAAGCATCAATAGAGATTATGTTAAATTCTACAACATGTCACAATGACTCCAGTACAAAAGAAAGCAAAGAAACCCTTAAAAGATAGAATAGATTGCTGTGACAATTGCTCCAAGGGAGAACCTTGTTCCCTAGATAAGATAACAGACGAAACAGACTTATTAGAATTTGACGCTTGGCATAATGATTTTTCTTATAATCTAGAAAAATTATTAGACAACGATTCAATTTGTATGGATTATGACTTTGTAAATTGGGAAAAAACCCTCTTAAATATAGGTTTTATTAGAAACCAGCAAGACATAGACGAAATATTACATAAACTTGACAAATTAGAAATTATGGGAGACAACCCAATTAAATATTGGGAAAACGATAAAATATATTGTAAACTGGATATAATTAATCCAGAATATATAGTTAGAACTTAGAACTGCCTCTATAGACTTCACTAACGAAGAAAGAGAACAATTTAAACTACACATAAATGAACTAATTAAATTAGGTGTTATACGAAAATCGATATCTAAACATAGATCAACAGCTTTTATAGTTATGAAACATTCTGAGATAGTACGAGGAAAAAGCAGGATGGTCATTAACTACAAAAGACTTAATGACAATACAAAATTCGATGGCTATACTATTCCAGACAAATCTCAATTAATAAACAGTATACAAGATAAAAAGATTTTCAGTAAATTTGACTGTAAGTCAGGTTTTTGGCAAGTAAAAATGGACAAAGAGAGTATAGAATGGACAGCCTTTACCTGCCCAGAAGGACATTTTGAATGGCTAGTCATGCCTTTTGGCCTTAAAAATGCACCTTCTATTTTTCAAAGAAAAATGGATACAATCTTTAATGAACACAGAGATTTTGTCTTAGTTTATGTCGATGACATTTTAGTTTTCAGTAAAAACATACAAGAACATCTAGGACACCTACAGGTAGTCTTTCATGAATTTATTAAACATGGAATTATTATAAGTAAAAATAAAGTTGAACTCTGTAAAAAATACATCAATTTCTTGGGAGTAACTATTGGTGAAGGAAAGATAAAATTACAACCCCATATAGCCAAGAAAATCCTAGACATGCCAGACAAACTTGAAACTCTTAAAGAATTACAATCCTTTTTAGGACTAGTAAATTATGCCAGAACATTTATCAAAGACCTAGGAAAAATCGCAGGACCTTTATATGCTAAGACTGGAAAATCAGGACAAAGACACTTTAATGCTGAAGACATAAAATTGGTCAAACAAATAAAAGCCCTCGTATCTGAATTACCAGACCTAGATCTTCCGTTAGATTCTGATTATATTATCATAGAAACAGACGGTTGTGATTTAGGATGGGGCGCAGTCTTAAAAGCAAGATCTAATAAATATAGTGACACAAAAGAAGAAAAATTATGCGGATACGCAAGTGGGAAATATAGAGAAAGAGGAAAAATAAGCAGCATAGATGCGGAATTACTAGCAGTAATATATGCTCTTGATGCTTTCAAACTAAATGTTATTAATAAACAGGAAATAACAATCCGAACAGACTGTGAAGCTATTACTAAATTCTCTCATAAAAAGGACGAAAAAGCTAGTTCTAGACGCCGATGGATTAATTTTCAAGACAGAATATCGATAACTCATATTAATTTTGAACATATTAGAGGGAAAGATAATTTTTTCCCTGATCAATTAAGTAGAGGATTTTTTGAGCATACTACTTTTGAGATTAACATGGTGTATGTTGATATTTCAGATTCAGACATTTCAGGCTCAGACACAGACATGGATCCAAAAGCTTCTAATTCCCTCATAAAATCACCACCTATTATAAGACAACCTCGGATAGCTTATGGCAAAGAAAATCTCATTTATTTTTCCCAAATTATTTTCCGTCCTCGAAATCCAAACATTTTATTACCAGACGAACAAAAATGTTTGATTGACAATCTATGGTTATGTTACCATAGGACATCCAATCATCAAGAACCAGACAAAAAATATTTTGTTGCATGCATAAATTCCTTGATAGAATATTTCCAGACTGTCAAGCCCAAAGACTCTTTCCCTTTCTATGTGGTACTTTAAGGTTTTAAAACCGGAATTTTTGATTCCTGGATTGATGTTATTACTCAGCTTTAAAATTTTCCCCAACCTCTCTACAAAGGTTTTCATTCTATCTCCGAAGCCTTAGACACTGCCCGTACCTACTTTGGTCCAAACTTTTTTATCTCTCCCAATATTCGCTCTTCTTCACATATTCAAGCCTCTACATCCATCCACAATCTCGAGAAAAATAGTTTCTGTGATAACTGCTCAACAATGGCAACACAGCTTCAAAAGCTGAACACTATTTGTGATGACTTGAGAACAAAGGATCAGAAAAATCTCCAAAGAATTGCTATTCTGGAACAGCAGATCAAAGACCTCAAGCATCCCTCACAACAAGGTATTGTATCTCTACCTCAATCTTCCTCTTATCCTCTTCCAAAGTATCCTCCTATAATGACAACTACACCGAGTTTGGTCTTTCCTCCTATTACCAACATAAATACCCCATTTCAAAATTCACTAATCCCAGTAGTCCATCCCTCTATCTCAGTAAAACCTCTTCCTTTATCATCAGCACCTTTTCCACCACAAAGGCCTTCCCTCAAAAGATATCCACAGCCAATTGCCAAACCTTTCCGAAAAATTGAACCCTCTTCAGAACCATTACCACACCCTAGTATAAGAAACACTGAAGAAAAACAAGGAGATCCCATGATACTAGAAGCATCTTCTCCCAAATATGACAATTTAGGGGAAAATGCTTAGCCACCTGGTTCTGATATTTTGTACATATTTGTAAATATTTCTTTCAGTTCTGCAATTTTAGTTGCACCTTTTCATTTAGTCCTTGTATAGGACACTGCTAAAAAAAAAAAAAAGCAAAGAGAAAAATGAAAAAAGAATTTCCAGAGAAAAGTGGAAATATGAAAAAGAAGAAAGAATCAGGAAATGAAAAAATCAAAGAAAAAATTGAAAAATGAAAAAAGCAGAAAAAACAAAGCAAAAATCAAGAAAAGAAAGAAAAATGAGAAAAAGAAAAAAGAAAAAAGAATTAACCCGCTGTGATTCTTTCACAGGCAAAAATAAGGGTTTTTAGTTAGGGCTTTTTCGCTACTCAGTTTTTATTTTTCAGGTTTTAAAATCTTTTTGCTAGTCACTTGTGATCCAACTCCACCACCACAAGCAAGGTTCTAAAGTCTGTTCCCAAACAGACACCATCAGTGACCTTCCAAAATTTTAGAGCAAATTTTGGCCCCCATCAAGCAGATGACGAATCGACACGTGGCCTCCATTTTTTCGAAGCATCACATGGACATCACTCATGCACCAAGTCCATGCACCAGGTCTACCAAATTGTCTCGCCAATGATGACCATCCAAAACCACTACGCCTGAGGTTTTTTTTTCAAAACCAGTGGGCCCACGTCATCATGCCGCGTCATCATTCCATCCATTACCTAAACCTGCGTAGCCACGGTTTTTTTGAAAACCAGGTGCCGCCGCAGTTTTCTCCTCCAAAACCTCCCTTCCTTCGGCTATAAAAGGAAGCCTTCCTCCTCCTCTTTAAGCATGGTGAAAAAATTATCCAAAGGAAAGAGCCATTCTCCACATTCCCTCTGCCACTTCCCTATGCAAAAGTCCCCTGAAGCTTAAAGGAAGATCATTTCGACGACAAGTGAAGAATGAAGCAAGCCTCTTGTTAGATATAGCATCCTAGCTCCACAAATAATTCCCTAATGGCCTTTATTTTCCTGTCTTTCCTGTAAAAATTTATCTTTTTCTCAACTGCATTCTGGCGTGAAGAGTCTGTACAAACAAGTCCTTTCTTTCCCCCCGGGAAGTCCCGGAAGGGAAACCTTCTAGCGTTGTGATGTAAGTTTTATCCTTTGTTTAATATTATATTTCTCGAACTCTTCTATCCATGGCATTTTCTTTGCCCCATGATTCCCTTTCCTTAGACTCTTAATGAAAATTTATGGGTTCTCTCTGGATAATTATTTCAGCTTAAGCAAGTGTAAAGCATATATGCTTGGCAGATTTGATAAGAGAAAAAAATGCTCTGTAAATTTCGCCATTGATAGCCAGAAGTGCTTTGCGGCGTTAGAGCGAGGTTCTCTGAAAACCGTACGCCAAGAGGGTCTTGTGCACCAACACTGTGTCTTAAGTGGTGTTATCCACATTAGAAAATTAAATTTCATCATAAGTCCGAGTTTTAGGAAAATTGCATCATCGAAAATTTAATGAGATAAAGAGTTTTAGAAATATAAAAAAAACATCTGAGAAAATTTTTATCGTGATTTCTAGAAGGGAGTACCAGACGGGACCTAATTTAAAAAAGAATT
>NW_017891112.1:0-2924 GCF_001540865.1 Ananas comosus
CATTGTGGGAGGTTTTCGAGAGCTTAAGAATCAAAATCTGCAAACTGCAGTTTTTGGGCTCTCGGGGACCGGTCCCTGCTGGAGAGACCGGTCCCCGAACGCGTGAGAAGCCCAGCAGAGGAGAAAAATTGACTAAGTCCCGGAAAACAGGCTCTCGGGAACCGGTCCCTGCGGGACAGACCGGTCCCCGAGAGACCGGTCCCTTTGGGTGAGACCGGTTGCATTACAGGGGCAAGATTGCCCAAAACCAAGGCTTATTGTAGCACGCTATAGTAGCGTATAACGCTCGAGTACAGGTACTCGTGGAGTACGAATATGGATCGGCCGAGTGAGTTATTGGCAATAGCACTTGGGCATTGCCCAGTCTGAAGTGTGCCATGAATCACTCGTGGGGCAAGTGGCTCGCACTAGGTGCATAGGAGCCGGTAGTGACACGCATTGCTCGATAGAGCGTGTAATGAGATTGAGAGAATACCGAGAGTACGATTATGACCCAACCCAAGGATTTGTAATGGTTTGGGATTTTAGTTGCTCCTGGTTGGAGTGTGTGCGAATTCCCAAGTGAGAATTTCGCCCCAGTGATGATTGGGTCTACGCTTGCGAGCGAGAGGCGCTGCGCGTATATTGAGACAGGTTTAGGCTGTGGGCCTACGTAGTATTGGTGGCCTTTGGACCACCAATGGAAACCGAGGAAAGCGATTTGGCGGATAGCCTTATCGAGAGGTTTGATTCGAGTTCACGAGCAGAGTGTTCTTGTGAGCTCTTTGCAAAAATGGTTTGACGTTGACCGTGGCATATGGTATCAGGTGATGAAGTGCTCTTGGTGAAACCTTGAGCTAATGACAAGCCACGTGGAATTTGAGGATTGGAATTGGGATGCGCCGAGGTGGGCCATCTCACGTCAAAGTTAAAGGTTAGTGCGGAATTAGAGCACTTACGATGAAGCGATGCACCGATGATATTGCTTTTAGGCAAAGTCGGTGATTGATTTGGAACGCATTCCTTGAAGGGGAAGTAAATGCGAAGAAGGTTTCTTGCTTGTCAAGTTACAAGTGGGGGTTGGAGCGCGTAGAGTCGTTGAGTTTCGACTTACGCTACCCCCTAGAGTGACGGAGACCGTAATGCACTTTGTGAGATGTGCCTTGCAAAGTTGGATGCGTTTGGTATCATGAGCACCGTAGTAGTCCTCTTGGATAGTTCCAAAGAGTGTAAAGCCCTTCCGAAGCGGAAAAGTGCATTAGTGCCCTCAATTGCTCGAGGAGCTGAATTGAGGTGTGGTTTGAGTTTCGCGGACGAAACTCTTTTTAAGGGGTGGAGAATGTAATATACCGAACTTCTAATTCATGAAGTTATGATGTATATTAGCTTAGAAAGCCATTAGAATCGTTCCGGCAAAGTTCGGGAGCATTCGGGTGCTTCGGTGCGCATATGGCGCGAAAACGGGACCCGAAAGGCTATGTTAGACCGTGGACTAAATCCGGCATTAGCGTGGATGAAAAGATGATGAAAACATGCTTGAAAACATGTTTGGAGAGTCTCGGTTCGATTTGAAAAGAAACGGAGGTCAAACGAGCGAAAACGAGCGAAAACGGAGTGAAAAAGGATAAAGGCTGAAAATGCTGAAAAATTGGCTAAGTCTGGAATTCTGGCCTTTCGGGGACCGGTCTCTCACCGCAAGGACCGGTCCCAGAACCCCGAAAATGCCCAGTTTGGGCTGATGGCAATGTTGTAAATTGGGGGAAGTTGGCTAATGTATAGGGCTCTTTCTTCTTCCCTCTTTTACACTACACACACACACATAATGTTTGAGAGAGGAACTCCTCCCTCTCTCTAGAATGCTCTCTCCCTCTCTCTAGAAGTGGATCAAAAGGAGGAGAGATTGGTGGAGAAGGAGACAAGGAGATGGAGCTTCATCCTCTTCATCTTCTTCCTTGAGTTTGAAGCTTAGATGAGGTAAGCTTCTTGAAGCTCTAATGGTAGATCTTCATGGCTATGGTTATATGCTCTAAGAATGGATTTAGTGGAACCCATTGATGCTAAATAGATGGTTTATGCTTGATTCATGAGATGAATTGGAGTATTTTGCTATAATTGCATCTAGGGCTCCAAAAAGAGGGCTTTTGCTTGTGAGGGGTTTTGATCTCAATTGACCCTATACAAACCTAATTGGGGGTATAACGAACGCGTTGGTGCGCTCGGTTCGACAATCCGACGAGCGTACGCGAAGTTATTGACGAAACAATCTGTTTTGGTACAGATAGCCGCAGCACGCGGGATAAGCCTCCAAAAATCATGAAAATGGATCGGGAGCATCGTGGTGTCGGGGAATAAACTCCCGAACAGACGGATCGCGGATTGGTGGCCGTTCGGGTGGTCGCGCAAGAGTTTGGGCCAAACCGGGTCACGGGTGCCGCGGGAGGCCGATTGCAAGTGACGACAAGCAATCGGAAAGCGTTAAAAGGTGGGTTGTGCTTACCGAAGCGACTAGGTCGCCTTCATGCCAAAGTGTAGTGTGTTTCACTATTGATGCATGATAAGAATGTTAAGTAAGAATGCGTAAAAGAACGTTAAGTAAGAATGCACCATAATGATGCTAATAAATGTATACAATGCCATGATAAAGATGCTAAGAAATGAATGCATGTGATAGATGTTAAGTAATGCATGTAATATATGCCAAGTAATGATCATATAAGATGTATGCTAAGAAATGCATGTTGTCATAATATGAAATGCTAAAAGAATGCATGTTGATATAATGTAAGAACACTAAGCTAATGCTTGTAACATGTTATAGAAATGTTTGATGAAGCATGAGTAAAATGTTAAAAGTATGTCGAGATGTATGTTAAGTAAACATATGAGCTAAATGTATGATCCATAATGTGAGAATATGTTAAAATGACATAAAGTAGAATGCATGC
>NW_017891112.1:3503-10550 GCF_001540865.1 Ananas comosus
GGCGCGAGGAAAGGGCGTAGCTCCGTAGTTAGCGCCCTACCACTGAGACCAGATAGCAGCACCCTGAGTCGGCTTCTTAGGGTATAAAATGCAAAGAACCAAGAGTGTGATAATTGTGAGAACAATGTTGTAATAACTATGTTAAAATCGGATTGTATTTGGGAGTTAAGTGAAAGCTAATGTAAGAATCAAATGAGAATCGTGATGTAAAAAGGTATGAATGTGAATGCTTGTAATAGCAAGTAGATTTATGTTTTTGATACTTCCTTATGCAATCTTTGGTTGAAATGTGTTCCTGGTTGGAACTTCGTACATTGTATTGATTGCGACGCCTTGAACGTACAGGGGAGACTCTGTCCGCGGTACAGGGGAAACCCTGTCCGTTCGGCGGTCTGTTGGCGTGCCCGAATCCGACCAAAGAGGCGGGCTCGGGGCGTGACCAAGTCAAACCCACCGGACTTCTCCAAACCCTTCGTATGCTCCGACAAAGATGCCCACAAGCCTCCTAATACACTAGAAGCATAAAAAAGGGAATTAAACGAATCTAACGAACAACCAAGATGTTGATCAAAAGCCAACTCAAGGATAGGGCTAAAAACTAACCAAATGCGAAGGAGACTCTCTCGATCTCCAAATGGGAGTTAGAGTTCTTCCAATCCAACCTAAACAAAGGTTCTAAACCCATTAATTGGGTCCCAAAGCCCTCAAATCAAAAATCCCCAAAATAAACCCTAAAATTCAAATCTAGAGTTTCATCTAGTGTAAAGCTCCAAAACTAGGATCTAGAGGAAGGAAGCTAGTCACTTACCTCTAGGATGCTCCAAACCAAGCTCAAAATCCTCAAGGGTTGAATATTGATCCTCCACAAAGCTTCAAGTCCAAGCTCCAAGCCTCTAATGGTGAGAAATGAGGGAGAGGAAGGTGCTCCAAAGCCTCCAAGCTTGCTCTCCTCTTCTCCTTCTTCTTCTCCTTCTTCTCCTTCTCCTTCTTCTCTTTCGAGAGTGTGTGAGAGAGTGAGAAGTGAGGGAAAGAGAGAGAGGTAATGGCCTAAAAGCCCTCTCAAGTAACAAAATCCACTTAGGCCCCTCAAGAATCCAATCTGTGCATCAGCCCGAACTGGGCAATTTTCGCCCAGAGGGACCGGTCTCTCTCAGCTGGGACCGGTCCCTCGGGACCCTCCCGCAGAACACACGTTCGGGAACCGGTCTCTCTGGCTGAGGGACCGGTTGCCTCGGCCAACAGCCGCAACCACGCGACGGGGGACCGGTCTCTCCCACCAGGGACCGGTCCTTGAGAGTAAAACTCTCAGGATTTAGCCAAAAATCCAGAATTTCGAACTACGGGTCGGAACACCATCTACGACCCTCCACAAGCTGTGGAAAAGTTCGGAACTCAACTCAAACACTCGAACCTCGCAATTTGCACAGCTCCAGTGTGTTACATTCACCCCTCCTAAAAAGGAGTTTCGTCCGCGAAACTCAAAAGCAACAACATACCTCAAGACTCCATCTGAAAAAGATGGGGATAGCGCTCCCGCAAAGCGCTCTCCAGCTCCCACGTGGCCTCCCGCTCTCCGTGGTTGCTCCAAAGGACCTTCACATACGGAATATCACGATTCCGCAGCTTCCGCACCTCGCGAGCCAAAATCCTCACAGGTTGCTCTTTGAAGCTCAAGTCGTCCCGCAACTCCACTGGTGTAACATCCAACACATAAGTCGGGTCGAAGATATACTTCCGAAGGACCGATACATGAAAAACGTTGTGCACGCCCGATAGGTTCGGTGGTAGAGCAAGTTGATACGCTATCGGACCTATACGCTCCAAAATCTCATACGGTCCAATGAAACGGGGGCTCAACTTACCCCGAATCCCGAATCTCCTTATCCCTCTAGTCGGCGAGACCTTCAAGAATGTATGGTCTCCAAATTGGAACTCAAGTCTCGCCGCCGTCGATCGGCGTAGCTCCTCTGTCTACTCTGTGCCGTCAAAAGTCGCTCCCGAGCAATTCGAACCTTGTCCTCAGCTTCCTAGAGCACATCAGGGCCTAAAGCCAATCTCTCGCCAACTTCACTCCAATGAAGTGGCGATCTACACTTCCGTCCATAAAGTGCTTCGAAGGGCGCCATCTTGATGCTTGCTTGATAACTATTGTTATAAACAAACTCTGCCATCGGTAGATGTTGCGACCATCCTCCTTGGAAGTCAATCACACATGCCCGGAGCATACCTCTAAGGTCTGAATAGTGCGCTCCGACTGCCCGTCACTCTGAGGGTGGAAATCAGTGCTGAAATCTAATCGAGTGCCTAGGGCGTCCTGCAGACTCCTCCAAAAGTGAGACACAAACCGGGTGTCTCGATCAGATACAATCGAAGTAGGCATTCCGTGAAGTCGCACAATCTCATCAAGGTACACTTGTGCGAGCTTCTCCCGAGACCAAGTCGTATGAATAGGTATGAAGTGCGCCGACTTCGTCAACCTATCCATGATCACCCAAATAGCATCATGCCCGGCTTGAGAGTGAGGCAATCCAGTCACGAAATTCATGGTGATCTTCTCCCACTTCCACACGAGAATAGGCAAACTCTAAAGTTTTTTCGCGGATAATCGGTGCTCAGCCTTTACTTGTTGGCAAGTTAGACAACGAGCTACAAACTCGCCAACATCCTTTTTCATCCCGGACCACAAATAAAGTAACTTTAAATCCTTATACATCTTGGTGCCTCCTGGATGTATAGCATAAGGCGCTCGGTGCGCTTCTTGAAGAATATTCTCTTTAATTCCCGAATTCGCTGGTACACAAATCCGTCCACGAAAACGCATCAATCCTAGGTCATCCACAAGGAAATCGCCGGTGCAACCATCAAGCATTTTACCTTTAACCTTTTGCAACTCCACATTGGAAGCTTGCTTTTCTTTAATTTGATCCAAAAGTGTAGGTTGCACCACTAAAGTCATCAACCTCAAAGGCGGGTCAGGAGTCACCACCTCCAACTCCAACCGCTTCATCTGCTCGATCAACTGTGCTTGAGTAACAATATGCATCGCTAAGTTTTTTGTTGATTTCCTACTTAGCGCATCCGCCACCACGTTAGCCTTACCCGGGTGGTAAAGAATCGTCAGATCATAATCCTTGAGCAGCTCCAACCATCTGCGCTGCCTTAAGTTCAACTCCTTCTGAGTAAACAGGTATTTCAAGCTCTTGTGATCCGTGTATACTTCACACCGCTCGCCATACAGGTAGTGGTGCCATAACTTCAATGCGAAGACTACGGCCGCCAACTCCAAATCATTCGTGAGGTAGTTCTTTTCATATTCCTTTAGTTGGCGAGAAGTATACGCGATCACCCTGCCATCCTGTATCAAAACGCAGCCCAATCCATTAAGAGATGCATCACTGAAAATCACATACCCTACTCCAGCAACTGGCAAGGTTAGGATCGGGGCGGTCGTCAATCTCTGCTTCAACTCTTGGAAGCTCCTCTCACACGCATCATTTTAAATAAACTTGATGTCTTTATACGTGAGCCTCGTGAGGGGAGTGGATAATTTAGGAAACCCCTCAACAAATCTCCGGTAGTAGCCGGCCAATCCAAGGAAACTCCGTATCTCCGTGACGCTCGTCGGTCTCGGCCAATCCTTGATAGCCTCAATCTTCTTAGGATCCACGGATATACCCGATCACGATATCAAATGTCCAAGGAAGGCTACCTCTCGAAGCCAAAATTCATACTTTTTCAGCTTGGCATAAAGCTCTTTTTCCCAAAGTATTTGAAGTACAAGCCTCAAATGCTCCTCGTGATCCGCACCACTTCGGGAATAAACCAAAATGTCATCTATGAACACCACGACGAACCTGTCGAGATAAGGCTTAAAAACACGGTTCATTAGATCCATAAAAGCTGCTGGGGCATTAGTAAGCCCAAACGGCATAACTGTGAACTCATAATGTCCATACCGTGTTCTAAAATCCGTCTTCGATACATCCTCGAATTTGATCTTTAACTGGTGGTATCCCGACTGCAAGTTTATCTTGGAATACACACACGATCCCTGAAGCTGATCAAACAAGTCGTCGATCCTCGGCAACGGATACTTATTTTTGATCGTGACTTTATTAAGTTCATGATAATCCACACATAGGTGAAGTGATCAGTCCTTTTTCTTGACGAACAAAATTGGCGCTCCCCACGGCGAGACGCTCGGTCGAATGAAGCCCTTGTCCAACAGATCCTGCAGCTGTGCCCTCAGCTCCTTCAGCTCTGCCGGTGCCATCCTATAGGGTACCTTCGAGATTGGAGTAGTCCCAGGGACGAGATCTACCACAAACTCGATCTCCCTATCGGGTGGCATACCCGGTAGCTCAGCTGTAAACACGTCCTGAAACTCCCGCACAACCGGGATATCCTCAATCTTGGAGGTGTCATCCTCGCCCCTCAACACAACACTAGCCAAGTAGGCTACACATCCTCGGCTGATCAGCTGCCTAGCTTGAGACGAGCTGATCGACATCGCAAAAAGCGAACTCCGGCATCCTTATACAACCTCAGTTTGCCCCGGTTCTCTAAAAGTAACCGTGCGATTCTTACAATCGATCGTGGCATAATACTTGGTTAGTCAATCCATACCCAAGACCACATCGAAATCTCCTAGCTTGCGCAAGGCTAGCAAATCCACAGGCATGATCCAATCTCCTACCTGAACCCGGCAACTGGGGCAATACTCTCTAATATCCAGAGTGTGGTGGGGTACTACAACGTGTCCCGGATGCAACAAGAAAATCGAAGGAATGCCATGCAACTCGGCAAACAGCCGATCTATAAATGAATGCGATGCACCGGTATCAAATAAAGCACGAACTCTAATGCCATCAAGTAAAATAATACCTGCAACCACACCCTCGGCTGCTGCCGCCTCCTCGGTCTGAGCGGCATACAAACGCCCACTCGGGGCCTGTCGGAATCCCTCGCTCTGTCGCTGGGCGGAAGACCGCCTAGGCTGGTTGTCACGCCTCGGGACTCAGCGGAAGCCCGCCCGGCACGTGCACAGACCCGCCATACGTCTAAAACATATAAGGCGTCTAAAACAAAACGATAAATGAGTCAATAAAGGAAAACAACTAGAAGTATCAGAGCGATATACAAAATCTAGAAATTAAAGCAAAGTGAAGAGTAGCGAGCTAAAATCACTAATAACAAAATCTCTCGCTCTCCCAAAATATGAAAAGAGAGGAAACCACCTAAGAGTAAAAGTAAATCCTCGCTATCTAGCTAGCGATCCCCTTGCCGCGGTCCCGTGCCTCCGCCGGTGCAGAGGGCTCTGAAAAGAAAACATAAAACAGGGGGCGTGAGAACTATTAAATAATAGTTCCCAGTGGGCAATTACTGACTTCAGTGAAATGCACCACTGGGCCCAAAACTATGCAAGTAAGGTAAATAAGGCAGGTAAGAATAATATATGAACAGATAAATCACTGAAATGGTAGCTCAATATAGCATGAAATCACTACTTCCATCAGTAATAATCTACCACATGATCTCTACTTAGCATGAATTTGCATAAGTAATAAACTACCACATGATCTCTATTTAGCATGATTTTGCATAAGTAATAAACTACCACATGATCTCTACTTAGCATGATTTTGCATAAGTAATAAACTACCATGGCATAATTGCAGAAGTATAATCCCAACACAATAATTACAAGCTAGAATGGTAATGTGTCATTATCTACTATTCTAGTCGATGTCCAAAAGGTACAATATGTCACCCAGTAACCCAATCCTGTGGAAGCTACCCGTAGGTAGTCCGGCCTGCGCCGTGCAAACAATGGCCCCGTGATAGTCAACATCTCCACTCTAGGAATGAGCCTCCCCACGGCATCCTATTTTGGCGCCCAATCCCACACGGGCGAGCATATGTCGCGATGGCTATCTCCGGAGTGCCGACTTGTAGGGAGCGATCCTCACAAGTATGTGCGAATGAGCACAATGGCATGCAAGCGAATAAGTCCGTCTCAGGTCCCAGTGGTTCATCACTGTTTCATTAGATCTAAAACCCGGAATACAGCACATGTCCCAAAGGCCTGTCTCTATGTCGTCGTGTCTAAAACACGGAATATAGTAACTGTCTCAATGGCCTATCTCTATGTCATCACGTCTAAAACATGGAATATAGTAGATTTCCAGTGGCCTATTATCATGTCTCTAAGTTGCAGTTCAACAATTTTCTAGTTCAAGTGCCCCTTTATGACACTTTTGCTTACTATGTCCCAATATGTATGATAAGTCTAAACGCTTGTCATTCTAATCATTTTCCACACAAGAAACATGATCTTACATTATTCATTAGAACATTAAACTCATGCACACTAACAATGCATATGCTTCTCTCTACAACATAGAGTCAATTTTTCATGATGCATAACATAGGAGTCTTAAGCGCTCTAAAATTCATATAAATTCCATTTAACAAGAATATGCATGCATTTATAGTATACGAAAACATATAACCACATAGGAGGCATTTCCTCCCATTTCAATGAAGCCAAACCCACCAAAGGTTAACGAAACCCTTCGTAAGCTCCGACGAAGGTGTCCAATAGCCTCCTAGCACCCTATAGATGTAGGAATAAAAGTCACATGAACCTTACGAACAGTACTAAGCTCAAACATTAAGCTATTCAAGCTAAGGTGAAGAAAAACTCACCTAGATAAAGGAATCCTCAAATAAAGCTCAAATAGAAGCCAAATCCTTTCCAAAGCAACCTAATCCAAGGTTCTAAACCAATCAATTTGGTTCTAGAAGCTACAAATCCAAAATCCCCAATTCTAACCCTAAAATTAATGTAAGATCATGTTTCTTGTGTGGAAAATGATTAGAATGACAAGCGTTTAGCACTTATCATACCATATTCGGGAACATAGTAAGCAAAAGTGTCATAAAGGGGCGCACTTGAACTAGAAAATTGTTCGAACTGCAACTTAGAGACATGATAATAGGCCACTGGAAATCTACTATATTCCATGTTTTATGACGTGATGACAG
>NW_017891112.1:10575-25127 GCF_001540865.1 Ananas comosus
ATTCATTAGAACATTAAACTCATGCACACTAACAATGCATATGCTTCTCTCTACAACATAGAGTCAATTTTTCATGATGCATAACATAGGAGTCTTAAGCGCTCTAAAATTCATATAAATTCCATTTAACAAGAATATGCATGCATTTATAGTATACGAAAACATATAACCACATAGGAGGCATTTCCTCCCATTTCAATGAAGCCAAACCCACCAAAGGTTAACGAAACCCTTCGTAAGCTCCGACGAAGGTGTCCAATAGCCTCCTAGCACCCTATAGATGTAGGAATAAAAGTCACATGAACCTTACGAACAGTACTAAGCTCAAACATTAAGCTATTCAAGCTAAGGTGAAGAAAAACTCACCTAGATAAAGGAATCCTCAAATAAAGCTCAAATAGAAGCCAAATCCTTTCCAAAGCAACCTAATCCAAGGTTCTAAACCAATCAATTTGGTTCTAGAAGCTACAAATCCAAAATCCCCAATTCTAACCCTAAAATCCAAAATTTAGGGTTTCCAACAAGCAGAAACTACCAAAACTTGATCCAAAAGGGAGATTAAGTATACTAATCTCACAAGATGCTTAAAACCAAGCTCCAAGCCAAGTGGAGTTGAAGATCTCCTCTCAACAAACTCCTCTCCAAGCTCCAAGCCTTCAACAATGGAGGAATCCCAACAAAAAGCAAGGTGGAGAAGAGAGGAGAGATCAAAACAAACCAAAATCCACCAAAAATGGAGAAGAAATCAAAGAGGGAGAGTCTCACCTTATTCTCCACTGGTTAGGGCTCAAAAAGAGCAGCTATGGGGGCTGGGGTGTTATTTATAGAGGTTGCAACAATTGCAAATACACCCCTCCCCGAAACAGCCCATTCTGCACTGCGTACCGGTACACGGGTTTGTGTACCGGTATACATTCCACGCACCAGCCCAACCCGAGTCTCGGGTTGGCACGAGATATGCCTGCGTATCGGTACACAAGCCCCGTACCGGTACAGCCATCAACCCTGTACTGGTACATAGCCCTGCTGAGGCTACACGAGAGCTGACCAAAAATCCGACTTTTCGAATTTTGGTGCTAAGTTTTAAATCTCAATTCTCGGGACTCGAACCATAGGTCAGGACACTGTCCACGACCCTCCACGAAGTGTGGAAAAGTTCGGATCACAAATCAAACACTCGAACCTCACTATTTGCGACGGTTCAGTGTGTTACATTCACCCCTCCTAAAAGATGGGGATAACGCTCTAGCAAGGCGCTCTCTAGCTCCCACGTAGCCTCTTGCTCCCCGTGGTTGCTCCAAAGGACCTTCACATACGGAATATCCCGATTCCGCAGCTTCTTCACCTCGCGAGCCAAAATCTTCACTGGTTGCTCCTCGAAGCTCAAATCCTCATGCAGCTCCACTGGTATAGCCTCCAAAACGTGAGCTGGGTCATGTATGTACCTCCGTATGACCGATACATGAAATACATTGTGCACGCCCGATAGATTCGGCGGTAGGGCAAGTCGATACGCTACCGGACCTACACGCTCCAAGATCTCATACGGTCCAATGAAACGGGGGCTCAGCTTTCCCCGAATCCCGATTCTCTTGATTCCTCTAGTCGGCGAGACCTTCAAGAAAACATGGTCTCCAACTTGGAACTCCAAGTCTCGCCGCCGTCGATGAGCGTAGCTCCTCTGTCTACTTTGTGCCGTCAAAAGTCCTTCCCGAGCAATTCGAACTTTGTCCTCAGCTTCCTGGAGCACATCAGGGCCCAAAGCCAATCTCTCGCCTACTTCACTCCAATGAAGTGGCGATCTACACTTCCGTCCATAAAGTGCTTCGAAGGGCGCCAACTTCATGCTTGCTTGATAACTGTTGTTATAAGCAAACTCTGCCATCGGTAGATACTACGACCATCCTCCCTGGAAGTCAATCACACATGTTCGGAGCATATCCTCTAAAGTCTGAATGGTGCGCTCCGACTGCCCGTCACTCTGAGGGTGGAAAGCAGTGCTGAAGTCCAATCGAGTGCCAAGGGCGTCCTGCAGACTCCTTCAAAAGTGAGACACAAACCGAGTGTCTCGATCCGATACTATCGACGTGGGCACTCCGTGAAGCCGCACAATCTCATCAAGGTACACTTGTGCGAGCTTCTCTCCGGTCCAAGTAGTGTGAATAGGTATGAAGTGCGCCGACTTCGTCAACCTATCCACGATCACCCAAATAGCATCATGCCCAGCCTGAGAGCGGGGCAATCAAGTCACGAAATCCATGGTGATCTTCTCCCACTTCCACACGGGAATAAGCAAACTCTGAAGTTTTCCCGCGGGAACTCGATGCTCAGCCTTTACTTGTTAGCAAGTTAGACAACGAGCTACAAACTCGCCAACGTCTTTTTTCATCCTGGGCCACCAATAAAGCAACTTTAAATCCTTATACATCTTGGTGCCACCCGGATGTATAGCATACGGTGCTCGGTGTGCTTCTTGAAGAATATCCTCTTTAATTTCCGAATCCGCCGGTACACAAATCCGTCCACGGAAACGCATCAATCCTTGGTCATCCACAAGAAAATCGCCGGTGCAACCATCAACCATTTTACCTTTAATTTTTTGCAACTCTACATCGGAAGCTTGCTTTTCTTTAATTCTATATCCAACAATGTAGGTTGCACCACCAACGTCATCAACCTCAAAGGCGTGTCAGGAGTCACCACCTCCAACTTCAACCGCTTCATCTGCTCGATCAACTGCGGTTGAGTAACAATATGCATCGCTAAGTTTTCCGTCGATTTCCTACTTAGCGCATCCGCCACCACGTTAGCCTTGCCCGGGTGGTAGAGAATGGTCAAATCATAATCCTTGAGCAGCTCCAACCATCTGCGCTGCCTCAAGTTCAACTCCTTCTGAGTGAATAGGTATTTCAAGCTCTTGTGATCCGTGTATACTTCACATCGCTCGCCATAAAGATAGTGGAGCCATAGCTTCAATGCGAATACTACGGCCGCCAACTCCAAATCGTGCGTCGGATAGTTCTTTTCATATTCCTTTAGCTGGCGCGAAGCATACGCGATCACCTTGCCATCCTGCATCAACACACAACCCAATCCGTTAAGTGAAGCGTCACTGTAAACCACATACCCTGCTCCAGCAACCGGCAGGGTTAGGATCGGGATGGTTGTTAATCGTTGCTTCAACTCTTGAAAGCTTCTCTCACACGCATCGTTCCAAATAAACTTGACTCCTTTATGCGTGAGCCTCGTGAGGGGAGTAGATAGCTTAGCAAACCCCTCTACAAATCTCCGGTAGTAGCCGGCCAATCCAAGAAAGCTCCGTATCTCCGTGACACTCGTCGGTCTCGGCCAATCTTTGATTGTCTCAATCTTCTTAGGATCCACGGCTATACCTGATCCCGATATCAAATGTCCAAGAAAAGCTACCTCTCGAAGCCAAAATTCACACTTTTTCAGCTTGGCATAAAGCTTCTTTTCCCGAAGTACTTGAAGTACAAGCCTCAAATGCTCCTCGTGATCTGCATCACTTCGGGAATAGACCAAAATGTCGTCGATGAATACCACGACGAACCTGTCTAGATAAGGCTTAAAAATACGGTTTATTAGATCCATAAAAGCTGCCGGGGCATTAGTAAGCTCAAACGGCATAACAGTGAACTCATAATGTCCATACCGTGTTCTAAACGCTGTCTTCGATACATCCTCGGGTTTGATCTTTAACTGGTGGTATCCCGACTGCAAGTCTATCTTGGAATACACACACGATCCCTGAAGTTGATCAAACAAATCGTCGATCCTCGGCAACGGATACTTATTCTTGATCGTGACTTTATTAAGTTCACGATAGTCCACGCATAGGCGAAGTGATCCGTCATTTTTCTTTACGAACAAAACTGGTGCTCCCCAAGGCGAGACGCTCGGTCGAACGAAGCCTTTATCCAGAAGATCCTGCAGCTGTGCCCTCAGCTCCCTCAGCTCTGCCGGTGCCATCCTATAGGGTGCCTTTGAGATTGGGGTAGTCCCAGGAATGAGATCTACCACAAACTCGATCTCCCTATCAGTAGGCATACCCGGTAGCTCAGCTGAAAACACATCCTGAAACTCCCGCACCACCGGGATATCCTCAATCCTAGGGGTATCATCCCCACCCCTCAGCACGACGCTAGCCAAAAAGGCTACGCAACCTCTGCTGATCAGCTGCCTAGCTCGAGACGAGCTGATCGTCATCGCAAAGAGCGAACTCTGGCATCCTCTAAATATCACCTCAACTTGCCCCGGTTCTCTAAAAGTAACCGTGCGATTTTTGCAATCAATCGTGGCATAATACTTGGTTAGCCAATCCATACCCAAAACCACTCGAACTCCCCTAGCTTGCGCAAGGCTAGCAAGTCCACGGGCATGATACAATCCCCAGCCCGAATGGGGCAACTGGGGCAGTACTCCCTAATACCCAAAATGTGGTCGGGTACTACAACCTGCCTGGATGCAACAAAGAAACCAACTGGATGCCATGCAACTCGGCGAACAGCCGATCTATGAATGAATGTGATGCACCGGTATCAAACAATGCACGAACTCTAATGCCATCAAGTAAAATGATACCTGCAACCACATCCCCAGCTGTCGCCGCCTCCTCGGCCTGAGCGGCATACAAGCGGCCACTCGAGGCTGAAAGTTTTGAGGAGCCCAAGGATCTATCTAGATTGTATCTATCACCTAGAGGGGGGTGAATAGGTGAAATAACCAAAAACCACAAATCTCGATGCAATAAAAATAAATGCGGAAAATAAAAAGCACACCGAGATTTACGTGGGAAAACTCCAACTTGGAGTAAAAAACCCACGGGACCAACACGCGAAAAAAATAATTCACTAAGAGAAAAGATTACAAGGTGATTACCGACTCCACGGACTTAACCTGTCTTAACCTCCTATGAATCTCCGCGCAATCCTCCGGGTTGTTCACGCCCTCACGTCCGAATCCACGAACGCCCCCACTTCGAATCCACGAAGCTTCAATCACGCCGAATCCACGACGCCACTCGAATCCACGAGCCCACGATCCGAATCCACGAACCGCCGTCAAACACGCCGAATCCACGGCGCCGTCATGAAGAGTATCATGGTTATGGTGATCCTTTGCTTAGGAGTATCGTAGAAAACCAGAGAAAGAAACTCCAAGCAAAGCGGAGATCAAATCGACATATAGCGAATGCGAAACGATATCCCGATTTGATCTAAAAGAGGCTTTTTGTAGAAAATAGATTTTAGATGAAATCCGAGCCTCTAGGGTTTCTCAAATATGTATTTTCNATAGTAGCAACTGACCATGAAAATGCATGCAATGCATCAATTTTTACATTATGCTGAAATATTTGCTTGCTTGAATTAAACCATACCTGCCAAGGCATCATCAGCGGCAACAGGTTCCTCAACTTGAGCGGCAAACACCCGGCCACTCGGGGTCAACCGGGCCACCTCGGGCTGACGAGGTGCCATCGCGCGTCCAGCTGACGCAGCAGTAGGTGGTACTCCTCCATAATTGCCCGGCATCGCCGGAGCCGATGCAGTAGATGGGACAAGCGAGGTCCTCCTTGGACAGTAGCAACTGACGTGCCCCGCCTGACCACACGTAAAGCATCTTCCCTCTTTTTGCTCGCAATGGGTCGGGTCATGGTCACCTCCGCAAATGACGCACTGTCGAGTCCCACAGCTCCGGAACCGTGCTCGTAGATACTTCGAAGGCTTCTTAGACCTCAACTGACTTCCCGAACCATTTGGGGCTCGCTTCTTATCGCCGTCCCTCTTGGACGCCTCTCGCTCCTCTCGGACGTGGGCATTACCATGCTCCGCCCACAACGCTCGATCGAGCGCCTCCGCAAATGTAGTGAGCTTCAAAATGTGAACCGCCTTATGTATATCCGGCCGGAGTCCTCCCACGAACCAGTTGGCCCGATCTCTGTCGTCTCGCACCACGTCGGGGACGCAGTCGATAATTTGGGAAAACTCCTGCTCGTACTCTCCGACCGAGCGGCTTCCTTGCATTAACTTTCGAAATTTATCCCGGAGCTTCTTTTTCTTACTATTGGGGAAATAGTTGACATATAACAAGCTCCGAAACTCTTTCCACGTCAATGGCGGAAGGTCAGGAGACCGATCTTGCTTGATCCGCTTCCACCACCTCTTCGCCGCCCGCTCCAAGCAATGTGTAGCGAGTGGAACTTTATCCTTCTCTAACGTGTAGAGATCTTCGAAAAGAGTCTCCATTGAGTCTACCCACGACTCGACCATCCAAGGCTCAACCTTCTCCCCGTTGAACATCGGCGGACTAAACTTTCGGAATTTCATAAGAGCCGCAAGCGCGCGCTCCCTCTCGGCTTCCATAGCTATATCTTCGGGATTTAGCATCCCCGAACCGGTAGCCACCATCGCCAGCATGGGTTGCACCGCAACTAGCATGACTGCCGTAGCCATACCCTCCGTCACGCCTGACGCAACAACAGGAGGCACGGGTCGCTCCGCCTCTGTGTGAGCCGACGCCTGCTGCGCCACCAACTCTTGAAGCCTCGCTATTTGGTCCTCCTGGCGCTGCATCGCGCCGACCATCGAAGCGATCTGTGCTCGTAATTCCCGCACTTCTTCAGATCCAGACTGCTTGGGCACCTCGGGCGGTGGTGCCAGAGTGGGTCTAGTCACGGGGCGTCTCTTTGGTGCCATAGCTCCTGAAACGCAACAACTTGGTTAATCACCTTAACCCGTTAATCTCGTCGCGACTACTAAACAACGCGACTCAAATCAGGCGAAAGTCATACAAGGGTGCCTATTCTCATCACTAGGTTTCATGTTGTCGCGCGCCAACATGAACACACTTGGGTGAGAATACACCACACCTTGAGTCTACCTCTAATATCCGTCTTAGAGGTTTACAAAACTTGACCCAATCAATTCAACTTCCGCCACAACGCATAGGTTCACGTCACTCACGCACCTATGGCCTTAAGGTTTACTGTCCTAGGGTCTCCTAGGTCATCCTAGACTCTCTCTTTACTTGCTCTTAACTGCTCTGATACCAACAACTCTGTCACGCCCCGCGACCCGCCAATTTGGCCAGATCCGGGCACGTCGATCAGACGCCGAACGGACAGCACCTCCCCTGTCCGCCCAAGGCTCAACAACAATATCATGTACAAGAATTTGCCCAGAAGAAATTCATTCAACATACATGATATAATGAAGCACCACTAGTGCTGTACAATTAAGAGCAAGAATCACAAGTAACATACAAGTGAAATAAAAAGAGATACATCTAGCTATTACATTCCTTCAACTTCATTTTGATTTACATTTTCATCTTCCAAAATGAATACATATTCTTCTCATAATACAAAATAGCTCTCCAAATACATGAGTAACTCCAAATACATTTACATCACATTTCTATGTACACGAGGGTACTCTAATGCAAAATAGGAAAGCTACTAGCTACTAGGGCGCTATGCCCTTGCCGCGGTCCTNTGCCTGTTCATCCATGCTCTCCCCCTTCATCTACGCTCTCCCCCTTTTTGTCAAAAATTGCCAAAAGAAAGCAAATAGAGAGAGAAAACATACTAGAAAGCACAAAAGTAGTCTAGTCATAGTTACAGGCCTAAAGCAAAAACATGCCGAAGAAAAAGAAGCAAGCAAATCTAAAACATCGTCCTAGAAAGTAAGCATAATAAAGTAACAAGACGAAGCTCGAGGAAGACATCACTCCGTGTCCTCGTCATCATCATCTCCTGCGCCAGCTCCAGATCCCCCAGCCTCAGGAGCATCACCAGACGGTGGAATAAGAGGATGTTGGGAAGATGACCGCTGATATGTGCCATAAGATGGAGTAGGATCCCAAATATCATCATGTCTACACCCCATCTTATCCATCATTCTTTTGATACTTAATTCAAACTTTTTGAAGCCCGATTCAACTTTCCTTCTAATTTTGTTCACCTTCTTCTTTAATTTCTGCAAATCCTCTTTGACTGATTCTAATGTCGTCGCTCCCCCCGAACTAGATGAAGTATCATAACTCCCTCGTGATGGAGGCGGAGGAGCAGAACTAGAAGCGGCTCTCGGTGGAGGTACTGGGCTAGATGCCTCAGGAGGTGGCCCTTTGGTCTGATGAAATGATCTGAGAGTGCTAACAGATTTAGCCCAAGTCACTGAATCAATAGGCCCAAGGCCAACATCATACTTGTCACAGGAGGTATCTATTCCATTTGCTTGCAGAATCCGTGTAATCAGAACAGGGAATGGAAGTAGATCCCGTCGAGTAGCACCCTGAATCACGTGTATCATCCTCTGCCAGATCAGAAATGGAATGTTGATGTTCAATCCATGAGCCTCCTCGGGATGACCAAGTAGATATAGCAACACCAATCTCTCCCACCGGATCCTCTTTGTGCCAATGGTGGGTTGAACATTATAGCTCATAACCAAGGATAGCAAATGATACTCAGGTAATAAATCCTTTGATTCAATGTAACCACGAGTCATGTAAACGCCAGCTTTGCATATAGCTCCAAGGATGACATCCATGTGAGTTGACGCTTGATGTCACGCCCCCGCCCCGAGGGCGCTACCAATTTGGCACGGTTCGGGCGCGGCGAACGGACGCCGAACGGACAGCACCTCCCCTGTCCGCCCAAGGCTCAACAACGATATCATGTACAAGAATTTGCCCAGGAGAAATTCATTCAACATACATGATACAACGAAGCACCACTAGTGCTGTACAACTAAGAGCAAGAATCACAAGTAACATACAAGTGAAACAAAGAGAGATACATTTAGCTATTACATCACATTTAACTTTTACATTTTGATTTACATTTTCAACTTCCAAAATGAATACATATCCTTCTCATAATACAAAATGGCTCTCCAACATAAGTAATTCCCAAATACATTTACATCACATTTCTATGTACACGAGGGTACTCTAATGCAAAATAGGAAAGCTACTAGCTACTAGGGCGCTATGCCCTTACCACGGTCCTCTGCCGGTATGCGCTCGCTAGGCCCTGCAACAAAGTGGGGTGAGAACTATATAAATATAGTTCCCAGTGGGTTCGGCCGCCGACTCCGCCGATCTTCCCACTAGGTCTAAGCAGGCATAAGCAGATAGATAGATAGATAGATATGAAATTGAAGTGCAACATAGTAAAGTAATCTGCAACAATCTGCTATGCCTTCAATAATCAAGGATATGAGCTACAACATAGTATATGATCTATGCCTCAACAATAATGGAAATGAGCTACTACATAGTAATGTATCTACAACATAGGACTATGTCTCAACAATAATGGAAATGAGCTACTACATAGTAATGTATCTACAACATACGACTATGTCTCAACAATAATGGAAATGAGCTACTACATAGTAATGTAAACTACACATGATACTATGTCTAAATAATCCAAATGAACGAGCTACACAGTGCGTCGTGCAACTATGCCTCGGTAGTATCCAATCTCATGGCCAACCCGAAGGTTGCCACCCCGGGGTCAACCCCGACTCACTCTCAATCTCATAGGTGAGGAGAAGCTGCGCTCGCACACCGAGACCGTCTGCGGGACAACCCTATGTGAAATACTCCGGAGACCACTGCTTCGGTGGAGCGACCACCGACAAGCGAAAACAGACTAGTGAGTATGATCCAATCCTCACAAGAGGATACCCTATCTACCAGGGTCAATGTGCCTCTACTGCACAATACCAAATGCACAATCAATGCCTCAAATGCACTAATGCCAAATGCATAAAGTCTATAACATGACAATTGGGAAAATCTACTATCCCTAGGTTCAAATGCCATAGTGTTCTACTACACTAGATTTGATGCCACTCATTTATGTCATGATGTTATATGCGTCTCAATACACTAAATTGACATGCCACTCGTTTTTGTTATAGTGTCTCTATTACACTAATCCAAATGCCACTCATCTAGGCCAATTATATGTCCAAGTTCATCATCATTCTTGTCACTATAGGATTCTTGTCACTAGACCCAATCCTCATGTCACCTAAGATTAAGTGTCAAGCCCACGATGCTACACAACATAGGAAACATGCAAGGAATGGAAACATAATCATCTACTAATCCTATAATGCACAATGTACAAATATATAAGAATATGGTCAAAATATAACTTAGACATAAAAGGAAGCCCGGATGTTTCGGGACGACACCCCCCACCTTTTATCGCGTTCCGATTGCTTGTCGACACTTGCAATCGGCCTCCCGCGGCACCCGTGATCCGGTTCGGGTCAAACTCTTGCGCAACCCCCCGAACGGCCACCAATCCGCGATCTGTCTATTCTGCAGTTTATTCCCCGATACCACGATGCTTCGATTCCATTTTCATGATTTTTGGAAGCTTACTCCACGAGCTGCGGCAATCTGTACCTTAACGGCTTCGATCCTCAATATCTCCGCGTACACTCGTCGGATCGCCGAACCGAGCGCACCGTTGCGTTCGTAGACCTACCAATTAGGTTAGAGAGAGGTCAATTTAGATCAAAACCCCTCATGAGCAAAAGCCCTCTTTTGGATGCCCTAAATCACCATTGTTGCAATAAGCTTCATATAAGCATCATTTCTTGCAATAAATGAGATTAACTACTCTTAGAGCACCAACAAATACCATTTCTAGGGTTTAAAATCCATTCCCTAGCATTCTACCATGAGAGGGGTTCAAAACCTTACCTCTACTAAGCTTTTCCCCAAGCAAAAGGAAGAAGAAGATGAAGAAGATGATGAAGCTCCTTCTTCTAGCTCCAAATCTCCACCAATCCTCCTCTTGATTCCACTTCTAGAGAGAGGGAGAGCTTCTAGAGAGAGAGAGGGTGTTTGTTGGGTGGTTGCAAATGAGAGAAATGAGAGGAAATGGGTTCTACACCTCTCAAATAACCCAATTCGTGCAACAATTACAAAACAGCCCCTCAACTTTCTATTTTCTGCACTGCCCGCGCGGGGCCATTTTTTGTATAGGGGACCGGTCCCTGGCAGTGAGAGACCGGTCCCCGAACGTCCAGAATTCCAGCATTTTAGGACTTAGCCAAATTTCAGCCTTTTTCGTTTTCGGGGTCCGTTTTCGCTCGTTTTTGCTCGTTTGACCTCCGATTCATTTCAAATCGAACCGAGACTCTCCAAACATGTTTTCGAGCGTATTTTCATCATCTTTTCATCCGCGCTAATGCCGGATGTAATCTATGGTCCGACATTGCCTTTCGGGTCCCGTTTTCGCGCCTACGCGCACCGAAACGCCCGATTGCTTCCAAACTTCACCGGAACCATTCCAATGGCTTTCCAAGCCAACATACCCCGCAACTTCATAATTTTAGAAGTTCGGTATCCTACACTTGAAATCCTCCTAACGTATAGAGAAGACCTGTAGTATCCACATGCATACCCAAGATCTCTCCAATATCATAAGGGGTAACAGGGAATCTCCTCTATCGCACAATAGTCTCAAAGATAAAAGTGCCTGTTTCATTATCTTCCGCAAGTACCTTCCCATTCATATAGAACTCCCGAATAAGTTCCACACAGAAAGGAGCTTTGGCAGGGACCCGTCCAACAGGCTCAATAGGTGCGCGCTGTAGTAGCCGTCCAAAATCAGGAACATCCCGAATTAGATCATTGAAGTTCACAAAGCGCTCAGCTATGCACGACTTCGATGCAAACAACCTTCGCCGTGCTGGAGGGACATCTGCAGCTTGTTTTGTACGTCCCTCACGAGTACGAGAACCACCACCATGAGATGATTCGCCAGCTATTCCTTTGCCTTTGTCAAGTCGAGCAATAGGTTCTTCAGTTTCTTCCGGGGAGCTCGCCTGATAATCCGGATCAGACCCGGACGCTTCTTCAATTGTGCGTGTCCTTTTAGAATCCCCTCGACGACCTCTACCACCACTGCGTCCACGTCTCCCAGCCATTAGCACCAAAAACACCATTACGAGCAAAAACGCCATTTTCCTATATCAAAAATTGCATATATGAACAAAATTTTTGAAAAAATCTGTAAAAATAGCGAAAAAATTTCTAAATACTTTAGAATGCATACAAATGCTATTTCTAATCAGATCATGCAAAAAATTTCAGCAAAAATCGAACTTTTTGAAAAATCCCGAAATTACATGCATATTAGAGCATAAATCTTAGATCAGCGAAAAATAACTTGTTTTGATGTTGTTCAAGTGTTCTACAAGCAAGGTAATAGCCTAAGATACTGATCTATAGCAAAAAAATTGCATCAAAAACGAATTAGAACAGAGATCAAACCCTTATCCCGCAAAAACAGTGAAAATAGCAAAAACTGGGATAAAAATCATAAATTTGATGTTAAAACCTTACAAATCCACGGGGAAAATGTGTAGAACGATTGAAGAAGAGTCGCTGGAGCTCTCAGGAACAAAGATTTTCGAAAATGATTGAGTTTTGAAAGAGATCGAAGAGTTATACCCGGTTATATTCCGCTCGGCCGCAGACCTTGTACCGGAACACGATTCCTTGTACCGGTACAAGGACCAAAATGTGACAAATTTTTTTTTTTTTTCGAAAAATATGCTTTAAAAATCCATCAAATTTAAATTATATTCATATAAATTAAGGATTTTACTTCAAAAATCAGTATAATGAAAATAAAATATTATAAAATTTCAAAATCCATCAAAATATCAAAATTTCATTATCAAAAATGATTTAATGATTCAAAACCATCAAGAAGTAAGTTAATGAAAAATGATTGTTTAGAAATTCAATAAAATTGACACAAATTTGTCGTAACACGTTCAAAATAGAGATTTAACCAATATGATACCGGGGGTGGCTCTTTGAGCATCTTTTTCAAACTAGCACCTTATTTCTCCGAAAATTCTACAATATTTATTACTTTTCAACCCTTTTTTTCGGTTTAAACAATTCAATTTTCATGTGGTAGCTTCACACACTTGCCGGACGACCGGGGTAGTAGCTTTTTCCTACATGTGGTGGTAGTTTTCACACTCTTTTTGGATGTAACTCTTTCCACATCTTTTAAACATAGGAGTATTTTCCTCTTTTTTTTTTCTTTATTTTTAACAATTTCAAACTCCCCCTAAATTAGGCCATCTCACAATTGAAAATAATTTTGACGAATTTTAGTCAATTAGAGAATATCCATCCATCATATCCAACACTCACAACCAAGATGAATTAATCACCAAGAAATCAAATTTGATTTCAAAATTTTGATGAATATATGCATTAAGAAATCATATAATAAATTATCGTCAAAATAATAAATAGTGGAATAAAACCGATAATTAATATGAATTTAACTTAATTTGATTGTGAAGATAAACACGGTTCAAACAACTTTGGAAAAATTCTCCCTCAAAAACATGAATCTCAATTATCTCTTCGCTCAAAAATTTTGAATAGCAACACACCTTTTCTCAAAAAGAATTTTTTTTTTAAAAACAAACAAAAATCAAAGCCCCAAAAATCACTTAAACATGTAATGCAATGAATAAAATATAAGCAATAAGCACCTATCAAAGCATTACACTAAAGATCAAAAACGACTAAGGCGATGAGCAAAGAAAGATATCACCTTTCCGGATCCAAACTTGTCGGATCTTAGGTTTTCTCGGCTTGTCGACGTTTGGTGTCGTTTGCTTAGATTTTAGATCACCCGATGTTGTTTTCTTTGCTTGAGGCTTAGGTAGAACTTGGCGTTGAAGTTTAGACATCCGGTTTGCATAAACTTGGCGTTGTGTATTAGAAATCCGGTTCTTTTGAGGTACTCGACTAACTTGATTTTTCTTTTGATTCCGCGGGGGAAGTTGAGTTGTAGATAATGCCGCTTGAGGTTTAGAGAGTGTCGATCGATTCTTCTTTTCATTATTTGGGCAATTCTTTTTGATGTGTCCTTTGACACCGCATCGATGACACGCCTTGTCTTTCAAAGTTGTTGAGACTTTCGAAATTGATTTAGAATCCTTCTCAACGTATGTCCGCTCATATCCGAGTCCAAGCTTGTTCGTTTGACCCAATCCGAGCATATGGTCCAATTTCTTTGATCCGGAAGAAAATCGTTGAATGTCGGATTGAAGTTGACGAACTTGATTGGTCAATGACTTGTTGGATGTGTGCGATTCCTCGAATTGTTGCTCCAAAAATCCAACCTTATCGTTATATGATTTGATCGTTGATTCCGCTTCATTAAGCTTCTCTTGGAGATCCGAATTCGTTTTCAAAATTGATTCCCTTTCCTCCTCGAGAGCTTTGTTCGTGGTCTTCAAGTTGTTGTTATCCTCTTCAAGATCCAACAACCGACGCCTCAACTTCTTATTTAATTTAGCCATCTTCTTTGACTCGATAAGAAGTTGGTTGTAGGCTTCCACTATATCGTCGTCATTTGATTCCTCCTCGCTTTCGCCGTTGTCGCTCGATGAGTCATGCGAGGAAAAAGAAACATTAGAGTTAGTAGCGATAGAGGATAAACACACAACATTCGACGAAGG
>NW_017891113.1:0-25091 GCF_001540865.1 Ananas comosus
TGTGATCGAGGAGATGGCTTCGGTTAATGGCAAAACGGTAATGCTTTTCGCAAAAGTCGGCGGGTATTTAGTGCTACCGTTGCCCCAGTTGACGATCGCAGTGCGATGGCGGTTATTATTCATGTGCCATTTATATTAGCTGGATGGGACTCGAAAACGTGAAATATCGACGTTTGGATGTGGACTTTTGCGCGATTATCGCCTAACGTTATTTAAGGCTCTAGGGCTTTATTCCGGCGAAACCTATACCTTGGTCCCCTCTCTCCTTAACCGCTCCACTCACGTTTCCCTGCCCCGCCCCACACATGCTGCCGCACACGCCCCGCCGGCCCCCCCCGCCGACTGTAGCCCGCCGGCCTAGCCTTGTCGCGGAGCCACCTTCGTTTCTCTTTCATCTCTCTCTCTCTCTCTTTTTCTCTCGGGTTGCTTGAGGCGGAAGCCCGGACTGCCGCCACCTCCAGACCCTCCGCGGGTCGCCCCGTGCTCGCCGCGGAGCATCCCCGCCGACGCCCGCCATCGCTAGCCGCCGCCGCCTGCGCCCAGGCGTTGCCCTGCGCCTGGGACTAAGGCTCGCCCGCCCGCGAGTTCCGCGCAGCGTGCGCCCCAATGCCGCCGCCCACTGAGACGGCCTCCCGCTGTCTTCACCCCGAAGCCCTGACATCTCTCCTCGCCGACCTGCCGACCCCCCTGCGGCGCGCCTGCCGCCGCCTGCGCCATCCTTGCAATCCGCCCCATGGTCTGCTCGGGCCCCGAGCAGAACTGGTAGCTCTGACCCTTCGCTGCCCGACCAGCCACCCTTTTTCCATCCTTGCGGCCTCCCGTCTTCGACCTCGCCACCCGCACCCCATCCCCCGATCCGCGAGAGACGTCGCCACCGCCGCTCGCGCGCCCTGTGGCTCCGCCGCCCCTCGGTCTCCTGACCGATGCCGAAGCTCGGGTGGCGCGCCCGAAGCCCCGGGTTGCCGCCAGCCTCTCGCCCGGCTGACTCCCTCTCTCATCCTCCGATCTCTGAGCCCGACCCTCAGCCGCGTCGGCCGAGCCCAGCTGCCGAGGCTGGAGCCCGACGCCCTGCCGCGGCCGCAGCTGTAGCAGCTGCGTGCACCATTGGTACCGAGCCGAACCTGGTGCGGGCTGGGTCTGTTCCGCGGTCGCTCGCCGCCGCCTCCTCCCCCCCTCGCAACCTAGTGTGAAGCACTCTTGCTTTCTTCCCTCCCCCAGCACTCAATCCCTAGCCACCGCCGCGCGCCCGCCGCTGCCGCGGAAGCGGCAGTAGCAAGCTTGCTCCGGCGCCAGGCCCGAAATAGACGGCCTGCTTTGTGGCCTTCGTTTACTTGCTTCCGAGCCTTACCCGAGCCTCCCGAACCTCTACGCGCGTAAAGGAGCACGCCATGCATCCTGGCAAGGTTGTTGGTCACTCGTGTCACCTAATGGGTTTCTGTGGGGAATGCGCCCACGTATCCGCTGTTTTGCCTGCCGTGTCGACTCCCTGTGGAGCTTTTTTCGGCTTGTTGCTTCGTGTTTTTTTTATGTGGTGCCCTCTCGGCGTTTTTTCGAACGATCCGATGGCTATCGATGCCTCCGCTGAGGTGAGCACGATGATCGCCTCGGTCAGTGTTTGATCACAGTCCCTCACCTTAAAAACCCATTGGATCTAGCGTGGCTGTACATGTTAGCCCTGTTCGCGTGCGTTTTCCTGTAGCGCTGCCGTAGCTATTTCGATGACCTTCTTGGTGCTCCTGCGCTTCCCACAGCGAGACGTTGCTGCTCCGGCATCGATGAGCCACGGCCTCCGTCTACGTTCGCAGACTTGTCAGTACGTGTCTCTGCGTGACGAAGAATCAAAGAAAGAAGGAAGAAGAATTGCGAAGTCCTCGCGTTTGCTGCCAAGTGAACGCAGCCACTTTGATCGCCCCTCAAATTTCATTAAAATGATAGGGATCTTTATGTAAATTAGGCGTGACTTTTGTTGAAATTGGTGCACTCCTAGCCGGCCACTGTGTGACAGTTGTGACTTGCTGAGTGCTGTTGACTCTGGACTGATTTGATCCATGGCCATCCGTCTAGCTTTTGCGGCCAAATCGAAGAGTGATTTCGGTGCGTTTTTCGCGCCGAATCGGCCGAAAGATACGTGGTTTCGGTTCGGCGATTTTCTTCCGTACTATGGTTTTAGTTGTCTTGTGTGTGCCTCCTGCTTGATGTCTTGTATGGCTTGCGCGTTCACATCATAACTGTGGGTTCGGTGGATGACGGCCCTCGCTCTTGTGAGCGACGGTGGCCGTTCCGGACTGTGAAAATAGACACTTTCTGGAAACCCGGATTCGCCCTACAATTTATCCGACACGATAATTGCCCGTGTGTAGTGCGTGTTATCCTTTGTGCTTTTCTGCCCCAAACATCCTAATGGAATGTTTTGACCGCGCCAGCAGCGTGACTCTTAGTATGCGAGCTCGGTGCTTGTTTCGAGACAATTCAGTGCCGTACCCGACGGAGTCCCAGCTGTTGCGTTATTTCTAGGACTTCGCGCGAGATTACGGTAATCGGTATTGGCAAACGATCTTCGTGGTTAGTTTGTGGCGTATGCTTTTAGGTTCTTAGTTTGTAGCTGGTTATGACACTACCCAGTGGTTACTCCTTAGGTCCTTGTTGACGCTTTCTTTTGCCAGTCAGGCAGGTAGACAGGCCCCGCCCGGACAGCTTGCTACCAAGTGTGGCCGATACTTCGCATCCGGACGTCTGGTACAGTGGCCTGCACGCTCGCGTTAGTGATGGTTTCTTACCTTTGCTTCTTTCGTTATTATCTAGCATATATATATCTTGCTGATTATATGTGTTGCAGGCCTATGCATCATGTTGTTCAGTATACACTCTACTCGCGATGCGTCCCGTTGTTGCTCTTTATTATCATTGAGTGTAGTAGACGTAGTTTATACGCATATTTCTCTGTTTGCTCTATTTAAGCTTATCTGCATACCCATGCTTTCATATTTATAGGTTAGAGCCGCATTACTGCCTGATTATCTTTGTGAGATTAGCGATCTAGTTCGCGGTGATTCTAGTATATCAGTATTTTGTGACCTATTCGCTGTGAGTTTCCTCGAACCTTGTGTCTAGATGACGCTTGAGCCGTCGCCCGTTACCCTGAGGCGTGGTCTATTGTCGCGTTAGTTGCCCGAACTGCCTCCGATGCATTAATACTATTATCATAATCCTATACTGTGACATGCATTTAGTCCGTCTGAGCTTCATACCTTATACTTAGTGACGTGCTATTGGTCGGCACGTTTCATAATCCTATACTTTGTGACATGGATTGGTCGCAGTTTACTATCCCTGTACTATGTGACGCCTGCATTGCGCTCGCTGAGCTCTTCATATCCTAGTTGTCTGAGTGGTCAGCTCCTTGTGTTCACTGCAGCCAGTTATTTGCGATCTTATGTATGAGAGGATTGTAGATGGCTTGTCCCATCCTAAGCTTGACCTGATAGTGGTCCGGTTCTTTGTGCTTCTTTACAGTGACCCACACCTATGCACGGTCGATGCGCCTGACGGCGCGCCCACGAGCATTGTCGGCCTGTGTGCCTGACGGTTGATCCCCTTTTAATTGAGATTATTGTAGTTGATCGCCCGATTAGCCGTCGTAATTTCCAACGAACACTGGCGCCCGTCTGATCCACGCAAAGGAGTGTTCTTTTCGCGCCAAAATGTGGTTGATATGGTGACAAACCCATGAGCCCTAGATGCGCGTTTATGCACTGGAGAGTAGTAGTGGCATTGGCCTGATGGCTCTGCGGTGCTGACCATACGAGAGCCATTTGCGTTTCATGATTGTGTACTTTTGACTTTCTGTGACCCTGCGTTGACTGCATATAGTCTATACTAGCAGTCGTTGCATGCCCCCATGTTACAGTTCTTATCTTTATAGTTGTGTTTGGCTATATAGTAGATATTCATGTATACTTTTGGTTCCAGTTACCCAGTAGCCCTCGGCCTAGCGTCTCACTCTCAGTCTAGTCTCCTTACTTTTTTTTGTCAGCTTATTGCTACGTATTTAGTATATCTGCTCATTACCTTACATCTCTTCGTTTACTTACTGCTTCCTACTGTATTTCACTGACCCGTGTTGTTGTATAGCTCTTTCCTGATTCCGCGGTGAGTTCCTCGCCTTCTTCGCGCTTGCGGCTATCCCACTGCCGGCAGGCCGCGCAGACATGTTTACAAGTTCTCACTTCCACCACCATTTTCACTGGTACGCCAGGCGTTGTGTATCTGCGCGACGAGTACGCGAGATACGTAGTAGGCCGGTCGCATAGCAGCCTTCCGACCCAGGTTATTCCGGTATTAGCTTATTACCTCTTATTATTTCCTGGTTGTTATAGCTTAGATAGTTATATGCAGTTCAGTATTTTTTCATTACATTTGAAAATATTGGCGATTTTCCGTGAATGCTAATAAACGGTTTTTCTGGATTTTGTTAAAATAAAAACGTTTTTCTACCCCTCGTGGTAGCGTTTTTATAAAGAATAAGGTTCCATCGTAGGAAACAGCTTTTCAAATAGGTTTTCTGCTGATTTATTATATCGCTAGTATTCAATAATCTGTTTTCTGTAGTTGAAAACATTTTAAGCTGTAGTATGATGGACTTTATTGTATTAAATTGTTAATGCCATAAATGTGAATCTGTGTAGTGAATGTGTATAGAATATATAGTATAACGTGCCCGTTATTTGCTATGTTCATTTTTGTGGTTGCCCAGTGCCTGGCTGATTTCTTGTACGTTGTGCGACGCCGTGCAAATCAGGGGGAGGACTCTGTCCGTCGTGAACATGTGATTCCTGTGTTTGTGGCGGATCTTGGCATACTCTGGGTGTCAGGCTTTTCAAAAAAAAAAAAAAAAAATTTCATGACGTCTTTTCCGCTATGTTTTATCTAAAATGCGAAGAGGAAGAAAGAAAACGAGGAGAGGCCCCCGGGGCGTGACACTAGTGAGGTCTTAAAAAATAAACCATCTATTTTCATGAATAATTTTAATTCTAAATCAATATCAGCACCCTCCATATTATCTTCATTATCAAATTTGCATAAAATAAAAATAAAAAATAGAAAAAAAAAAATATAACAAATAAAAAAAATATAAATTAAAAAAAAAAAAATAAAAAATAAAAAAAAAAATAAAATTAAAAAATTAAAAAAAAAAAAAAAAAAAAAAAAAAAAAAAAAAATAATGAAAAAAAAATTGACAAAAAAAAAAAAAAATAAAAAAAAAAATAAATAATAAATAAAAAAAAAAAAAATAATAAAATAAATAAAAAAAAAATCATGATTAAAAATTTAGGTATTTTTCTACTTGCTGAATATCGGTGCCTAAAATTAACATACCATCAAATTAATAGACTATATAACTAACCACCTTTGTTTACATTTGAAAATTTTACTAGTAAACCATCTGATCAGCATGCTTATTAATTTGTATAACTATTGCGTATATAGAACTAATCTGAATCAAACTTTTTTGATGCAATCCAATGTTTAGGTGCTTGTTTTAAGCCGATACATATGGACCTTAACAAGTTTACACCACCTTTGGCGCTTGTCCTGAAAACAACAAAGCCCTTCATAGTTGTATCCATATAACTTCTTCATCTAATTTCCATTTAAAATACAGTTTTGACATCCATTGCATGACATAATAAGATTTATATATAGCAAGCCAAGCTGCCGCTAATCAAAGTTCTAAATAGTGCACTAACTTAGCAACAGGCTGCATAGGTATCAAAATAGCAAGGCCTTTTTTATGTAAACCCTTGTCATAATAAGCTCTTGCTTGAAATTTTTTTTATGGCTGCACTTTACTTTGATTTTCTTTTTGACCAACATCCATTTACACCCAAATAGGTTTACATCTAGCCCGAGCAAGATCCAACTAAAATAATTTTCATGTTTGGTTCGCCCATAATTGAGTCCATTTCTGATAATTTATCGCTTCTTCTCAAAAGCATACAAGATGTTTCATATGCTTTCTCAAATAGATTGCTGGGCGTCTGAGTCACTGTTAAATACCAAACATTGAAATTTCTTTAATCATTCTCTACTCCTACAACAATGAAAAGCTATAAAAATCGGCCGTCCAATATTTTTAGCCCCATTCATAACTTTTTTACTTTCTTTATAGATTCTAGCGCGGTCCGGGCTTTCAATTGCAACATCATTTTCTCATTGTGCGAATGCTTCTTTACTCACAATAAGCTTCTTGTGGTTTAGCAACAAAGAAAAGTTATAAAATCCGGCTCCAAGATATATCTTATAATTTCAACTTTTTATACTTCTTCTAAGTTCTTGGGCTCTCATATTGCAACATTATTTTTCTCATTGGAATGTTCGTTAATACTCACAATAATGCTTCTTTGGGTTTAGGATGTGGAACAATCCGTTTTCATCAAATATAGCATTCTTAGATTCCAAAAACCATATTTAGATCTCAATAAGCTCATTAGATTCAATTACGTAAAATCTGTTTGCCTTTACTATGTTGTGCATATCCAACAAATATGCACTCAATTCCTCTTTCACAATTTCTTCTTTTATTCGATTTGTGAACCCTCCATAGCCTCTACAGCCTGAAACTTTCTAACATAATTTTGCTTTATATTTGTTTGATTTGCTACGCTTACTAAATTGACTGTTAAATCTTAATCTAATTGATTATTGATATATTTAGTTTTATTTGACATATATGCGATTATGAGTCGCGAATTAATTTCAAAATTGCAATTAAGATTAGATTTGGTTGAGAATCCATATTAGATTAGAGCTTCCAATTTAGACTCTAATTTAGAAAGTCATACCCGTCATATATATGTGGCCTTATGTTAATGAAGCCGCGAGAAGCTAATTGGCAGAGGCCCATACACTAATTAAATTAAAGCCTCTTGGAGGCGCTGCGGAGAGAAACCGAGCTTCGTTGCTTAATTTTTTTCATTAACTGCTTTTTTTTTTTTTTATAGTGGACCCGCGCCGCATGCCAGACGGCGTAGATATATTACTAATCTTTAATTTAAATTTTGCAAATTTTAGATTCTTATATTCTCTATAGCTTATTTTGTAGAGATGTAAAACACATTTACTTTCAAAATTTAGCTAATTTATAAAGTATATTTGAAAAGTATGAATATATTTTTTGTATTTAACATTTCAATTTTTTCTACTGAAGACATTACAATAGTATCAAGATATCTATTTCGCACAACTTTTATATAGATGCCTATAGTTATCATAGCGTAGTGACTGGTAGGTTTAATAAAATAAATAATAGAAAATATATTTAGCCCCCAACAAATCTCTAATATATCCATTAGAATTACGGCTAAGGGTGCTGCGGTTTAGGCTGTATAATAATTAATTATTTCATAAATTTCTAAAATCTAATATAAACAATCCATTCAAAATTCCCAATACAATCAAATTATTATACAATGAAGCACTATTATGATTTGGTAACAAAGTCAAACATGTTTCAATAATAAAAATACAAAAACAGACATTATGATTTGTAAACAAAAATATATATAAAAATTTATACATAAGTAATCAAAAAATTATGAAAATGTACATAATATTAAAAAACATAATACAAATTTTTCAAATAATGACACTTTAAAATTGCGAAGCAGTCGAATCCACGTAGATATAAATATATATAACGTAGAGAAAATCTGCATAAAACAAATAAACACATTCGATTCAAATAAAAAAATAAAAAACCTTCAAAATATAGTTAATCGTTACAATTTGTGAAACCTCTTGAGTACAGCATGTTCTTTCTTCAGCATTTCATATTCATTTAGAAGATCTTCATATTTTTGGAAAGCACTATCATATAAATTTTTAAAATAAATTTTTTTAGTATAATTAGCATCCCTTATGTCAAAATGAAGTTCAGTGCTCAGCGTCTCGATAGCAGCCTGAGCGGCTTCATTTTCAGACAAAATCGAATCGGAAGACGGAGAACCCCAGCACGTAATAACCTCCATGAAGCGGCTACACCTTAGAACTTGAACATCAACAAAAGCGCAAAATTGATCGCCCGAGCCTACGGTGATTCCGTACCTTGGAGGAGGGAGGGAAAACTTTGCACAAATATTACGCAACAATCGCTGAAAGTTTATCTCAACAATAGGATGCGACGCCATCACTGCACTAAAATAGCTAATCAAATAAAGGTCGATGACATGTTTCAATTAATATCCAATTGCGAGTTAATTACTTATTGTCAATCTTTTGGACGACATAATAATAAGCAAGCAAGAACGATCGTCGAAAAGAAATTATTGAAAATTATTGGTTCTATTGCACTTAAGTACCCTATTATATGTTGCTGTATTAACATAGTAAATTGTTTCCTTTTTCTTTCTCTTTACAGCTTCATGTTTCTTTTTTTCTTTTTTTTTTTAAGTATTCAAGTATCTAGACGCTTTTTCCTATTTCTCACCTCCAAAACGCTTGGCCTCCTGAATGAAATCGAGAAGCTTCTACTCGATCCGCTGCCCGGAGGTGAAATAGAAGCCCACGGAGGGATCGCCCGAAGCCCGCGGAGGGATCACTTCCAAAATCAAAGACAGAAAATTTCAGGAGAGAAATAGAGTTTTTTTTTTGCTGCAAAATTTTTTTTTTTTCAGAGGCATATTATATAGGCAGCAAAATGGGAGAACGGATAATGAATCGGAACCATTTTCGTAGCCGGAGGCGCGACCGGATAAACTCGGCCTAACATTTCGTCCAGAGAGGGAACGGGAGCCGGAGCGGCATCTAGGGTTTCGTCCAGAGAGGGAACAGGAGCCAGAGCGGCGTCCAGAGAGGGAATGGGAGCCGAAGCGGCATCTAGGGCCTCGCTAACGGGAAAGGGTGCGACGGGAAGAACCGACTATGAACTTGCCCAACATTCCGTCCAGAAAGGGAACAGTACTCGGAGCGGTATCTAGAGGGAAGAGCGCGATGGAGCTGGAGGTTGAAGACGAAGCAGGAAAAATTAAATTAGGAAAATATCTAAGATGACAGGTAGGGTCCACCCATTAATTAGAAAAAGGAAATTATTTAGATAGGTGGATCTTAAGATGACAGGTAGGGTCCACCCATTAATTAACTCAGGTTTTAAGCTAATGATGCCACGTGGACAGGAAGGAACGGGGTTTCAATATAGTTATAGATTTGGTGTTCGTACGGTGGCAGCAACATCATGAGCCAAGAGAGAGTTGGAGCTCTAAATTAATTAAGTGAGCATCTGAGGAGCCGTATGAACTAATTAAGATCAAGTTGTGGTCCGTACGGGTGGTGAGAGAGAAGCCAATTTTGGAGTCTCTTATACGGCACGTCTTTCGTCGTTTCGGATCTAATTAAGGGTTGGTCTTTGAGAGATTCAATCTTTGTACTCCGCCCTTCGACATTAATAAATTATTTGCTCCGTCTTCGCCCGTGGACGTACGCCGTTGGCCGAACCACGTAAATATCGGTGTGCTCTTTCCTCTTTTCTTTTCTTTTCCTGCATCAAGTTATTTTCTTGGATCTATTTTTTGCCGTTCCGATTTTAACAAATTTAAATTGGATTTTCTTCTCTTAAATAATTCATAATGAGTTTTATTATTCTTCTTTGTCAGAATTCTATTTAGTAAATGGCAAGCTGTTAATAAAGTTTCGCCCCAAAATCCATAACTCAACCCTGAATTAGAAAGCATAGCATAGATCATTTCCATTAATGTTCTATTTTTTCTTTCTGCAACTCTGCTTTGTTGTGGAGAATAAGATGTAGAGATTTCATGTATAATACCGATGGACTCAAAAAATGAAGGATCATAATTCCTTTGTCTGATCTTAGGCATTTGACCATTTTCTCACATTTCACCTCAATTTCAGATCTAAAAATTCTAAATTTATCTAGCGCTTCGTTTTTAGAATGTAAAAGATAAACATAATTTTTTGATTAAAGAGGGGTATACCCTATTTGAAAGATAAACATAATTATATATGTAGAGAATTCGTCAATAAATGTAACAAAATATTTCTTTCGACCAATAGTAGGAAAAGCATGCAAGTCACAAACGTCACTATGCACCAATTCAAGTAAACTAGAATATCTATCAATTTTAGTGAAAGGATTTTCTAGTAATTTTAGTGAGCATGCAATTATTACATTTTTCTAATTTAGAAGAAGAATCAATAATATAGACAGAAATATTCATTTTATTAATAAGATTGAGTTTTAACATGCCCTCATATAAATATCCTTTTCCCACAAAGATTTCACCCTTCGACAAAATAAATTTGTCAGCCTCAAATACAAGTTTGAACCCAAATTTGTTAAGAAGACTCCTTGAAACAAGATTCTTTCTAAGTTCGGATACACAATACACATCGGTGAAAGTGAGAGTTTTTCCTGATGTGAACTCGAGTTTCACCTTGCCATTTCCTTTGATTTGTACGGTTGAAGAATTACCCATATACAGAACATTTTCATCCTCCAATGTATCATAAGTTCTGAATAAACTTCTATTCTTGCACACATGACTTGTGGAACCCAAATCAATCCACCAAGCTCCATCATCTTCCAGTACGTTAGCCTCGGATATCATAGCCACAAAATTCTGCTTGGAATCCGGTGCACTTTTGATTTTGAGGAACCGACATTCTTTCTTGTAATGACCTGGTTTACCACAATGAAAGCATGCACCTTTCTGTTTCTTATTTGTCGTGTTGTAGTTGATAGGATGCTTGGCTCTCTTTCAATTTTCTTTTGTGGGTTGATGGGTTTTATTATTCTCATCCTCTGTCACATACACTTTGGCACTCTGAGTATCTTGCTCCTTTTTGCTATCTTGCAAACGATGTTCTTCTTCTATGCGAAGATGATTAGCCAAATCTTTAAGAGTAATCTCTTTCTTTTTATGCTTAAGACTTTTCTTAAAATCTTTCCATGATAGAGAAAGTTTATCAATAATAGAGGCCACAATTATAGATTCATCAATATTCATATTATATGTTGAATAAATTGATTGAGAATATGTTGAATTTCATGTAATTGAGCAAGAACGGATCTACTATCAACCATTTTATAGTTATTAAATTTGCTAACAAGAACTTCTTTCTTGTGGCATTCTCGGATTTGTATTTTTCTTCAAGACCTTCCCACAGTTCTTTAACCGTTTTCACATTTTGGTAGACGTCGAAAAACGCATTTGACATAGCATTTAGAATGTTGCCTCGGCATATATTGTCATCTTCATCCCATCTTTCTCTTGTACGAGTTTGTGCAATAGGTTCATCATCATTTTGTCTTGGTCTTGGAGTAGTGAAGACATAAGCAACTTTGAGAGTCAATAGAAGGAAAAATAATTTCTTCTACCAGTGCCTGAAGTCCATGCCATCAAATCTTTCTAGTCTCATAAAGTTTGCTGCCATCTCTCATAGAGTAGCAGTCGACATTTTCGGAGTTAAGCCTTAAGATTGTTGGAACAGATAGTTAAAAGGTATGAAGTAGAAAGATGAAAATAGCTTCAAGGTGTGTAGCAATGCCACTCTCCTTAAGGCTTAATCCGTCCCCACCGTTCAAACAACTTGGTGTGCACTGAGTCAACGAACAGCCTCCCAGGATACAATGAAGCACAAACCTCAACTGTGTTTGCACACACGAAGTCGAGCCTTTCAGCACTTACTCGATTAAGTTGTCAAAAGAATAGAATAAGAAAACAAGAATGGAATTATTATGAATAGAGAATCTTCAATTGTTTCATCATTCTACAACCAACGCTATGGACTTATATAAACCACGAACAGATGCTTCATGAAAACTATTCATGAATGGGTGTTTCGTAAAGTGACATCTCAATTGTGACTTTTCATTTGATCATAACTACCAATTAGTTATATGAGTCAAATTCAATGAATATAATAGTAGATTCTAACGGACATATGCTCGATGAGACACACTATAAGGATGTGTCTTTTCATGTCATATCCTTTCACTAACAGTCACATCCTTTCACATTCACTCTAAAAGTCACACCATTTGATTAGAGTTGCATCCACTCATTAAGGGTTGCATCCAAGGATTGCATCCATTCACTAAAGATTGCATTCATTCACTAAAATCAAAGAACAAAATATATTATTTTAAAATTTTCCTTACACTTAGTGGATATGGTCGTGCCATTATGCATAGGAGAAAACCTATGGTGATAAACATAGCAAAGCATAGGCAAACTGTGAGAACTTGTTTGTAGAGGATACATGAACATGTGAATGAACTCATAGGTTAAACCTAGCGTCAATTAGAAACCTAGAGTGTAAACTAAAAAATAAGCATTAGCATTGTTTATGGGGATTGCGACCTTACAGGTCATGACCTTCCGGAAAAGTCATCATAGGAGAAGCTCCATCACCCTTGACTTCTTTATGACTTGACTTGGAGAAGTACGATCACCATCGACACCGAATACTTACCGATTGGTGAGAAATTCGATCGACTTCAACTCTCCATGAAGTGTTTATAAATGAGTTAGAATTGAACTACTGAGTTGGCTAGAGTTAAAGAAATGACATGAGCAAATCTTTCTTGGACATTGACATAGTTACATCTTACTTGGTATATTGATATCTTGCTAGAGGCATAGTAGTTGTGCATTTGCATGCAGTAGTAGTTTCCATTATATAATTATTGTTTTACTTATGCTTCTTTTATATCGAGTGAGTGTGGAATGCTACTATCAGCTTGTGCCTATTGAAAACGTTCTTCAAGTTCTCATCTTATTATTGTTTCTACTTTTGTAGAGCCATCCATCACTGATAAGGCGCATGACCGCAACAAGGATGTTGTGAGCTAAATAGATCATCCAAGAGTCGGTCTAGAGAGTACCATTTTGTAAAAGTAAAGATAGCTTATACTATTTTATGTAGATGTCATTATAAACTCAAAAGAGATAGTATTGCAAAAAATTTAAATTAGCAGTTAATTAAGTCTGATATTTTCTTATACCTATGTTTATATGAAATGTATAAATTGGTGTATTCATGTATAAATTGGTGTATGTTACCGCTTTGTGTAAGCAAGAAAAATCTTGCTTGTTCAGTGGGTCTGTTGCACGCACCCGAGTGGATCCTATTGGACGGGTCTCAGGCACAACAGCTCCTCTATTGGATCTTGCTCAAAGATCCTTGGTTGAATATGGTTTGCTAGGGAGGAGAGAGAGAGAGAGAGAGAGAGAGAGAGAGAGAGAGAGAGAGAGAGAGAGAGAGAGAAAGAGCTGGATTTTAAAGAGAGGAAACGAGAAAGAGCTTTATCTTTAGTTCGGTGTACAGGAGTAATGGGGTGATTTTATATGTATTGCATATTTATAGTTAAGCCCTCAAAAAAGAGAAATTACAATATGTATATAATGGCCCCGAGCTGCTGGAGATCTGGACTCTATTAATAGTTCAGAATCCGAAGGGTTCCTATACTCTGCGTGACTGAGGTCGGGACTTTGCATTGGAAGTCTGGAACCAATTATTCTTTTGATTTTCTCTCCTCACTTTCTTTCTCTTTATTTTCTCTCTTCTCACTCTTTTCTTTCTTTTTCTCTAATTTCTTTTTCCTTTCTCTATCCTTCTCTTTTTTTACTTTTTCTCTCCTAGTTTCTCTCTTCACTTTTTCTCTCCTACTTTTCTCTCTTTACTTTCTTTCTCCTAGTTTCCCTCTCTCTCTCTCTTTCTTCACTTTCTCATCCTACTTTCTCTCTTCATTTAATTTTTTTTTATCCCTTTTCTTAGTTTCTCTTCTCACATTTCTCTTCTCACTTTACTCTCTCTCTTTACTTTTTCTCTCTTTATTTTCTCTCTGTTGCTATGTGGTGTATCCACATTGGCGGGTCATAATTTAACCCGATCCACATAAAATATGGATTGGGATTTATCCTAATAAGTTAAGGATAAGGATGGATTATATGTTTCTTATTAGTTAAGAAATATATTTCCTAGTGGATATCTATTATGGATATCCTGATCTTAATCTCTATGTTATTCTATAAATACGTCTCATTTTCTCTCCTGTATCATTCGATCTAATTTGATCTAAGAAAATCCACGATCAATCTTCCTTCTTCTCTCTCTTCTTTCTCTCTGGAATTTCAATCTTGTTAATATTTTGTAAATGTGCCTAATGTCCAAACCTATATTTTGAATGTAGTGAAATGGCTTCCAAAATCATCATAACTGATTTCACCAAGGGTTATAAGCTAGATAGAAAGAATTATGATATTTGGCATAGGAAAATGCAATACCCACTTAATAAATATGGGGTTCTCGAAACTCTCTTTGTCAAAAGAGCCATGCCTGCCGAAGGCACCACTTCTGAGCATGAAAAAGAGGTCTATAACAAGTGGTTCAAGGAGGATCGAAATGCTCAGTACACTATGTTGTGTGCCATGCAAGATGACCTCATTGGATAGTTTGAGACCTTTGAGACTTCTAAGAACATGTGAGACAATCTGAAGATTACTTTTGGTCAAACTTCAGCTATAAGACTATGTTCCTTAAATCTCAAATTTCAGCCGTATATTAAAGACTCAAAACATTCAATGGTTGAGCACCTTCGTGTGATGAGCGCCATGATTCGAGACCTTAAGGCTACTGGAAACGAGCTCACTGATGAGCAACAAGTTCTAGCAGTGATTCGTTCACTGCCTGATCCTGAATGGTCCCAGATGAAGCTCCTGATGACGCACATCAAGAATATTAAAACGTTTAACGACATCTTGCGCCATCTCGAGCTTTAGGCAGAGCACTTGGAAGCGAACCGTTTTGTCGCTCTTGTTACAAGCTCCGAGAAGCGCAAGGGATCCCTCCCAAGCGCAAAAAGTGTCACAACAATGGAGCGCCAAAGAGTCGAAATCAAGCTCCCTGTGGTGTAGTTGGAAAGCTTTGTAGAGCCATTTTGACAGAGACCGCTTAGACATTTTCTTTCATGATACTTTATTTGGATATGGTACATTAGTTGATGATTTTTCTAAATTAGATTTGGAGGATGATTCATTTGCATTTGCTTCTTCTTCTTCTTCTAATCTCTGTGATGAATCCATTAAATGGCATGCCAGATTAGACCATATAGACCAAGAAAAAAAATGATTAGACTGGCTCGAGAATGCCTTTTTGGGTCTCTCGCCAAAATTGACCAATCTGTGTGTGAGCCTTGTCTGGTTGGGGATAGTATGTAGAAAGCCCTTTGGTAAGGCTACTCGTGCCTCTCATCCTTTAGTGCTAATCCACTCAGATATTTGTGGGCCAATAAATGTGAGGGCCCAGTATGGTACGTGCTATTTTCTCACATTCATTTATGATTATTCCCGTTATGGATATTTGTATTTGTTTTTTCGCCGATCTGAAACTTTAGATTGCTTCAAGCGCACTGACCGACGTCGTGAGTGCTTGCCTGATCAGTTCAAAACTTATTGTGAGCAAAAGGGCATTAGTAGACGGCTCATTATTCCTGATACTCCGCAACAAACAACAAAATGGTGTTGCAAAGCGGAGGAATCGTACTCTATTAGACATGATTAGGTCGATAATGGCGCAGGTGCATCTTTTCATAAATTTTTTGGGGAGATGCACTTTTAACAACAGCCTACATCCTTAATCGAGTCTCTAGCAAATCAGTGTCTTCTACGCCATATGAGTTATGGAGTGGTAGAAAGCCGAGTTTACACTACTTACGCCCTTGTTCGGCTGGATATGTTTACAACCCCTCACATAAATTCGAAAAACTTGGCCCTAGAGCGAGCAAGCATGTGTTCATCAGGTACCCTAAAAATTCGAAAGGCTATGTGATGTTTAGTAAACACCCAGATGGTGGTATGATCGAGATTGAGTATCGTGATGTGGAATTCCTAGAAGAGGAATTTTCAAGCATTGGTGAAATGCGAATAGACGTCGGATTGTATGAGTTATAGGACGACGTTACCCCATCTACTATTGAGGGTGATCGATCACTTTCCAAAGTTGCTGAAGGAAGTGGTAGCAATCCTCTGGCTAGTAGGAGTGCTTCCTTGAATGAGAGCATACCCTTGAAAGTCGGCAGTTTAGACCCTTCATTGCGTAGAAGTGAACGTAGACATATTCACCGTTGACATTTTAAGATCAAAGGGAATATTTTTATGTGCACTCCGCTCGATGATGATGAACCTGCTTCTTATAAAGAAGCATTGCAAACGTCAGCTTGCAGTGAGTGGATGGCTGCTATGAGAGATGAAATAGACTCCATGAGTAAGAACCAAGTATGGGAGTTGGTTGACCTTCCCTCCGAGTGCAAGTCTATTAGAAATAAATGGGTTTTAAAAATTAAGTGCAAGGCGGATGGATCAATCAATAAATACAAGGCTCGGCTCGTGGCCAAGGGCTACACTCAGAGGCAATGGATAGATTACAACGAGACATTTGTTCCCGTTGTGCGATTTGCCTTTATACATTTGATTTTAGCCTTAGTAGCATACCTAGATTTGGAATTGTTCCAAATGGATGTCAAGACAGCTTTTCTCAATGGAGGATTAGCGGAGGAGATCTACATGGATCAACCTGAGAGTTTTATACTCAATGGGCAAGAAGATAAGGTTTGTCGCCTTAAAAGATCTATTTATGGTCTCAATCAGTCGTCGAGACAGTGGTATTTCAGATTTCATGAAGCCATCACATCTATCGGTATGTCCATGATAGAGGAGGACCACTGTGTATATGTCAAGAAAATAGAGAAGGGGATTCTGTTCCTTTCCCTATATGTCGACGACATACTATTGGCTGGAGATGACATGGAGTCGATCAATACCACTAAGGAGTGGTTATCTCTCAACTTTGAGATGAAAGACATGGGTGAGGCAAGCTATTTGCTCGGAGTGAAGGTCATCTGTGATCACTCTAGAAGGCTTCTTGGTTTGTCTCAAGAATCTTATATTAAAAAGGTTCTAGAGCGTTTTAAGATGCATCATTGTAAACCCGTTGACACTCCAGTGGAGAAGAATCACACTCTAAGTCTTGATCAGTGTCCTAAAACGGATAAAGAAAAGAAGCAAATCAGTAGGATTCCTTATGCGAGTGCAATTGGCAACTTGATGTACGCTATGATGTGTACTCGACCTGACATTTGCTTCGCTGTTGATTTGGTAAGTCGTTACTCGAGCAACCCAGGACCAATTCATTAGCAAGCGGTGAAGAGAGTCCTTCGATATTTAAAAGGAACCAGTGATCTCGTTCTCTACTTCCAAGCTAGGGACTTAAGATTGAAAGGATATAGCGATGCTACTTAGGACGGTGATAGAGACGAGTGCAGGTCCACCTCATGCTATGTGTTTGGAGGCGGGGCAATTTCCTGGTGCAGTAAGAAGCAGGGCTACGTTGCCTTGTCTGCTATGGAAGCGGAGTCTGTTGCTTGAGGCTGTTTTGGCTGTGGAGATTTCTCCAACATCTCGACTTTGTGACTCGAGCTGATAAGCCTGTTGAGATGTTTTCTGACAGTATGGCTACCACGGAGTATGTGAAAGACTCCGAGTATCATGGCAGGACCAAGCATATAGGCATCCGTTTTCACTACATTCAAGAGATGATTAGGCTAGGCGAGGTTACTCTTAGACATATCTCCACCACCAGGATGGTGGCTGATCCGTTGACCAAGCCGATATCTAGAGATATGTTCCAGACCCACGTTAGGAGTTTGGGTCTTCGCAGGTTTTGATGTATGGACATTATTTTGTATCTTATTCTTTCTTAATGAAAATATATTTTTCTTCTTTTAATATGACTGTAATTGACATTGATAGGCACATGTTCGATTAGTCACTAGGCTCAGATCAGCCCACTCACACGGGTGATCGCCCTGGCACCTAGGTGGTGGGCAGAATGAGACTAGATAATCATATTAAACTTGAGTAGTTGTAATATGATTGCTTTGTTCATATACGTTATGAATAAAGTGTTGACATAATTTAAAAGTCGCTTTAATTAGTTTAAAATGAGACTCTAAAGAGTTGAATATGAAAGTTTTTCTATAAAATTTCATATCGAGCCTGTATAGTAGCCGAATCTAAATGCTCAGGTTAGAGAGATGACTTGAGTTGTCATAGTTATATATCTTAGTGGCACCTAGATCAAGGTTCGTATGGCGTTTTCAGAACATGACATGACCTATTGAGTGCGAGCTCCGCCATAACGTACCTATCATACTGTATGTGCTTGTCGACCAGTTAGTAAAGTGACATAAATTATTCCCTCTATGTCACTGTGAGTACTAACCCTTTTGTGCCCTCGACTTAGAACTACGTTATGAAGTGGAGGTCCAAAGTAACTAACTTAGCATGTATTTCAGGGTCATGAAAAAATAAGATCTCGCGGAGCATGTCTAGTAAAGTGTTTGGACCAATACAGATTAACGTGAGGGGCTGAGGAAGATGTTTCAATAACAAATCACGTTAGTCGTGTGACTCATTGTCTAGGCGGTTATCTCGGTTGCGTTACTTGAGATAATCATGAGTGCGAGAAATAATTATGGAGTCGAACCCTATCATTACAGGGGAGGGACTTTCTGATGCTTGATCCGGTGTGTGTTGAGACGTCTAGGGCATAGACGAATTAATTCAGTGATATGCTATATTAGTTGGGTGGTGACTTAGTATAGCACTCCTGCATGTGTTTCTTTCGTCAGGTCGCACGCTCCATTACCCGTAGGAAGAGATGAATGAGTCAGAGAGAATTGACCAATGTGGTCAAGTGGGAGATTGTTTCTATGTGGTGTATCCACATTGGCGGGTCTTAATTTAACCTGATCCACACAAAATGTGGATTGGGATTTATCCTAATAAGTTAAGGGAAATGATGGATTATATATTTCTTATTAGTTAAGAAACGTATTGTCACGCCCCGAGACCGGCAGGGGCCCTTCCGGTAGCGTGCCCAGACCCGCCATATGTCTACACATATAAGGCGTCTACAATAAAAGCGGAAGTAAAATCAAAAAATAATCCACAACTAGAGATATCAGAGCCAGTAAAGTTCTAACCTCTAAAACGAGAATAAAGGAAACATAACCAAAACAGTAAAAGTAAGATATAGAGTAGTACAATATCAGACTCTAGTACAAAAATGGTGGTCTCTATACAAATGCGGGTACAACTCTCGACCTCTCACAAAATAAAACAACGAGACGTAGACCACCTATCGAATCGTCCTCGAAGGAAGCTAGCTCGAAGCAACTCCCTTCCCGCGGTCCCTAGCCTCTCCCGGCGTGGAAGGCTCTGAAAGAAAACATAAAACAGAGGGCGTGAGAACTATAATTTATAGTTCCCAGTCGGCAATTACTGACCTCAGCTCAATGCACCACTAAGCCCCAAAAGAAACGGGTAAGTACAGTAAACAACAATAATAATAATGATAACTGCGGTATGAAAGTATGCATATTTACTAAGCTTACTATACCATAAACATTACGATGTCAATGTTTTACATTTACTCTTTCATAATGAAGAATGTTCAATGCATAAGTAATATGTCCCAACATGGCCACAGGTAAATGTCACGGTCTACTTTATGAAGTTATAAAAATCACGCTTTAATATGGCAACAATGTATAAATGGATGCAATAAGCAACATCTCCTAGCATACTACATGTATGTATGCATACTTAAGTGTCCAAAACTATGCTAGAAGCAAGTCTAAGTAATCCAACTACTACCCTCTATCTAGTAGTGATTATACACACGCAACACCGTGTCGATTTTTATTTCCAATTAAGGACCTACTCAAGGTAGTCCAGCTTGTGCCGCCTAAGTGCCTGTGGTAGCCCGACATTCCTACTCTTGGAATGTGTCTATCCTACTCTACCCCGTAGGCTTCTCAATACCGCACGAACGAACATAAGTCGCGTAGGCTAACTCCGGAGTGCCGGCTTGTAGGGAGCGACCCTCACAAGCATGTGCGAATGAGCACAAATGGCAAGCAAGCATAGTCAAGGCTCAAGTATCCAACCCTCATGTCTCAAACATGGCAAAAGCTACTAATAACCCAACGGTTTAGGTCCGTGTCACAATGTGATAGCTCAACTCTCACTTGCTTAGTGCCTCTTTATGACACTTAAGCTTCACAACCAATCAAGCTCAATTCATGTTCTATGTTTCAAATACGACATTATACCACGTTCATTATAGCCCAGAGCCCAATGCCTCTTTATGACATTGGCCCAAAATCTAAAATGGTCTAAGTCCCAAAGCCTCTCTAGACTTTCAAAGTCCCTAATATCACAATTGGGCTTAAAGGTTAAATGCATGAAAGTAATGTTCATTTTGATCATAGGAATTAAGGTTCCAAGTTCCAACTAGAATGCTAAGTCCCACATGCATGCATCCTACCACATAGGGGTCCAAAAATTCACTATACATAATATATGCAAGTTAAGCATTCTAAAATTCATAATAAATATATCTAACATGATTATGCATACTTTTTCAATTAACGTTACTCAAAACATCACAAATGAGATTTTCTCATTGTGTGGCTAGGTCAAACCCACCGAACCATCGCGGTGTCCTTCGTTTCGCCGAAAGAAGTTGTCCACGAGTCTCAAAATACCCTAAAAGTAATCAGCGAAGAGATACACAAGCATTACGAGCAACTCTAGGCTCAAACATTAACAATCACAAGAAAAGGGCAAAAACTCATCTAGGGAGTAGAAATTCTCTCTCAAGCTCCAAAAGAAGGCTAGGATCCTTCCAATCTAACCCAAAGGAGGGTTCTAATCCAAGAAATCTAGCCTCAAAAGCCCTAGATCAAAAAGCCCCAAAATCAACCCTAAAATTCCATTCTAGGGTTCCATCTACTAAATACCTTCAAATCAAGGTCTAGAGGTAGGAAATAAGCAACAAACCTCCTTAGAAGCTCCAATCCAAGCTCCAAGGGTGAAGATCTCCTCCTTCGCAAGTTCCAAGTCCAAGCCTTCAAGCACCAACAAGGTGGGAAGAGGAAGAGAGGCAAAGAAATGATCCAAGTCCAAGCTAGATCCTCCTCCTCTTCTCCTTCTTCTTCTTCTCCTTCTTCCCTCTCTAACAAGGGTGGGGAAAGAGTGTGAGAAGAGAAATGAGAAGGAGAGAGGGTGGTGTGGTCATATAAGCCATCTAGTGTAACAAAATCCCAAGAGGCCCCTCAAAAATCCAATATTGCAACAGCCCGGTTTGGGCAGTTTTCGCCCAGAGGGACCGGTCTCTCCCTGCACGGGACCGGTCTCTCGCTGCGAACCCGAAAAATCAACGTTCGGGAACCGGTCTCTCCCTGCGCGGGACCGGTCTCTCACTGCGAAGACGCGCTCGGGGACCGGTCTCGCCCGCCAGGGACCGGTTGCCTCACCGACAGCGCAACACTGCTCACTTGGGGAACGGTCTCTCCTATCAGGGACCGGTCCCCGAGAGTGAAAACTCTCAGGACTCGTCCAAAACTCGGATTTTTGAACTTTTTGGATCGGAAAACATTCTACGACCCTCCACCAAGTATGGAAAAGCTCGAAACACTCGAACCTCGCAATTTGCAAAGGTCCAGTGTGTTACACGTATTTTCTAGTGGATATGGATATCCTGATCCTAATCTCTATGTGAGATTCAGGATATTTAGGGGGTTCCGTTATTCTATAAATACATCCCCTTTTCTCTCCCGTCTCATTCGATCTAATTTGATCTAAGAGAATCCACGATCAATCTTCCTTCTTCTCTCTTTTCTTTCGTTCCCGGGGCCTTGGAGTATGGACATAGAAGAAGACTCTAGTAGCCCTCTTCGATTGTCATCCGTTGTATTCGATTTGCACCCTATCCATATCCGACGCATCCAAACCGTGACGCGAGGCGCACTACAACAGAATTAGGTTATAGGGACATATTTGGGACACTTTTGTGTAAGTGTCCTATTTATGCCAAAACTAAAAAAAAAATCTACTAATGCCTAAATATAAAGTTCAATCCAATCAAAAATAAAAGGTTACTCTACTCAACGCACCCTACCCAGCCCATTCGGCCCGATTACAAACAGGAAAGAAAAAGAAAAGAAAATTAGATTATCATTTCTCTTTCTCTCCTCACTCAATCGACTGAAATCCTAGACGAAAATCCCTTCCTCTCGTCCTCCTCCGCCACCGCAGCCAACGAGGTAGAGTTCCGGCGGCTGCTAAATGCTTAAATAAATATTGATAAATTAGCAGCACTTTTTTAGGTTATAGCGACACTCTTTAACTGTCACTATATACCTAGCGACCCCATATATAGCAGCACTTTTTAAAAGTGTCGGTAATTTAGCCAGCAGTACTTTTTTTAACCTGTACTGATATTTAAAAGTGTCGCTATAGACCGTTTTTGTTGTAGTGGCGTAGGCGTGGGAGAAGCCGAGATATGTGGGACATTTAGAAGCATTGAGACCAGGACGATCCAAGCAGGCAAGTAAAATAAGCAATTCGATCTGATTCCGGTTCCTGGATATGTTGGCTATCCAGTTTGTAAGTTTCTGCTGCCCTCTAATTTCCACACTCTCCCTTTGCTTTCTTTCTCATCCCTCTCTTTTTCTATCTCATTTTCTTTATTCCCTCTCTTCACTTCTCTATCCTTTCTCTCTCTCTCTTTCTTTTTTACCTCTTTCACTCTTTTCATTTTCTCCCATCTCTCTCCTCACTTTTATTTGTGACACAACCAAAAGAATAATATTTACTCCATAAAATCATCTGACGCTGCCGACGTATTTAAACCCCCAGCTTTTAATCTTGTATCAAACTAACCCTAAAAGTTAAGATAGAGCTTTAAAGTCAAAATCTAACTCTTAGAACGTGTTAATTCTACAACAACCAAAAGACCTACATAAGAAAATCATAAATTTTTTTTTTTTTTACAATTATTGTTTATTGAGATTACTTGATGTTTTAGTAATAGATTTTTGAACTCTGTGATTTCTTATATAAAACCTTTTAAATAGTGTAGATCATGTCTATTGAATTGGATTTTGATTGTAAGATATTAATCATGTATCAAATTAAAACTTTGTTTGGTGCATGAGATGTACAAACACACAATTTGTAGGCTGTACCTTCCTCTCACAATAGGGCCCATCAACAATCCCACAAGATTAGGAGCACTTGGCCTACTAAGAATTGTGCTTGTCTTAAATCAAAATCCTTAATTAATCACTTGTTCTATATATCCAATGACATTAAAAAAACCTACATACAACTCACCAGCTCTATCCGATGACATTAAAAAAAACAACCTACATACAACTTGCTAGTTCTATTCGGTGACATTAGAAAACCTTACATATTAAAAAATATACAAAATTAGATCTCTGATTTCTTATGGATCAAAAATAGTAGTTTGTTTTCCTTCCGTTAATTATTAAAACTAATTGATGCCTTCAACGATAGGTGTTGAAATCTTATAATTTTTGTAATATATTCTTTAAAGGTCATATATCGTATTTATCGAATTAGATTTTGATACGAAGCTATTAATCATAAAAAAATTGGTCCTCTTGGATGATGTGTACCAATGCACTACGTATTTGTATAAATGATGATGGTAAGCATTTTGATCTCACAAAAGTACCTATATATATATAGAGTAGGGCTAGAATACTTTTACAAGTATCACCCCCATGATACTTTTACAAGTATTCTAGCCCTACTCTATATATATATAGAGTGGGCTGGTATGCTTATGGAAGTACGGAGCCCTCCGTGCTTCCACTTTGTTTTCGATGTTCGGACTTTCGAATCGATGATCGGCTCTGTTAGAGTTGATCTAGACTATTTGAAGTACCTAGAAAATAAATTTTGTGATTTTTCGATATTATTTGCCTAGTGATCGAAGGGGCTCAAAATCAATAATTTTAACGGCTGTGGTGAGCCGGTTGCAAGTTTAACGGTGTAGAAATATTCAAATCATATGAAATTTTGATAGAAAATTCTTTATACCATATAAAACAAGATCAATAACTTTAATCTAAAATTTTAATGTCATATCATCATATTTTGCGAGATTTTTATTTTCAGCCGTTGATTTTGAGTCACTTCGATCACTAGGCAAATGATATCAAAAAACAAAATTTATTTTCTAGATACTTCAAATACTCTAGATCAAGTCTAACGGAGCCGATCGTCGATTCGAAAGTCCGAACATCGAAAACAAAGTGGAAGCACGGAGCGCTCCGTTCCATAAGCACCCTAGCCGCACTCTATATATATATATATATAGAGAGAGAGAGAGAGAGAGAGAGAGAGAGAGAGAGAGAGAGAGAGAGAGAGAGAGAGAGAGAGACACGCACACGAAAGTTGAGACCTTATAAAAGGCCAATCACTCTTTTTCGTTTGAACCCAGCTCCCTAAAACTTCTAAACTATTTATAAATTGTAAAACATGGAAGATCATGTAAAACGATCCTTCACAAAATAATCACATTTAGTACAAAAGGTTAACCCTATAAAAAGGCCACAGAAATTAATTATTACCTGTATTCTCCTTCAACTTTATTAAATAATTCAAATATAAATTAGTTTTCCTAATTAATTGCCAGAAAAGCTGAATTTAGCTACTATTGGTAGAAGTATTGCATAACAAAAAAAAAAAAAAAAGGAGACAACTTATTAATTATTAGGCTAAAATACAGAAAATCTTTTTTAAATATTCATTTTTTTCATCTTTTCTCTTTAACTTTCAAAAACCTACATTTTGCCCCATTAAAATTTCGGAAATATTTTTAGATGGATACGGTATTAATGGAAAAGGCAAAACAACCAAATTATCCTTATTTCTTATATAAGAAAAAAAAATAATATATTTCTGTCATTTTGAAGAATACTTTCGGTATAAATTATAAGAAATTGACCAAATAGTGGTGAAACCCTGATGAAAAGAGGCTAAATGCAACAACTTGAAATATTGAGATGGTAAAATATAGGTTTTACAAAATTAAGAAAAAAAAAAGAGTGAAGAAACTGATATTTATAAGGAAATTTTCTATAATTTTGCCTAATTATATATTACATTTGTTGCCATATGGTTTGTCCACATTGGCGG
>NW_017891114.1:0-25060 GCF_001540865.1 Ananas comosus
ATATATATATATATATATATATATATATATATAGTCCGGCTGCTATACTATCGGTAGCACAGAGGCTTCCGTGCTACCAAGTTGTTTTCGATGATGCGGCTTCCAAATCGACGATCGGATCCGTTAGACTTGATCTACACTATTGAAAGTATTTGGAAACTAAATTTCATAATTTTTCGACATCATTTGGCTAGTGATCAAAAGGTCTCAAAATTGATAATTTTAATGGCAGATGTGATGCATTTGTAAATTTAACAGTGTAAAACAATCCAAATCAAATGAAATTTTTATAGAAAATTCTTTTTACTATTTAGAGTAAGATCAGTATCTCTGATCTTAAATTCAAGTCTTCTATCATCATTTTTTATGAGATTTTTATTTTCAGCCGTTCATTTTTAGACTACTCGTTTGATAAGTAAATGATACCGAAAAATTATGAAATTTAGTTTCCAAATAGTTTAAATAGTGTAGATCAAGTCTAACGGAGCCGATCGTCGATTTGGAAGCGGCATCATTGAAAACAACTTGGTAGCACGGAGGCGTCCGTGCTACCGATAGTATAGCAGCCTAGCTCTCTATATATATATATAAATATAATTTTATTTATAAATATATATTCATTTATTATATATAGTATTTTATTTTTATAGAAAAATATTATTATATAATATTTTATTTATAAATTTATAATTATTTATTAATATTTCTAAATATATAACTCTTATATATGTTTATTATAATTTTAAGGCTAAATTACAGAAAACCTCCCTGTCAATACTCGCTTTTTCATTTTTTCCCTCTGTCATTTAAAAACCTACACTTTGCTCCCTTGAAAAATGAGAAGTGTTCACAGAGGGGTACACCGTGATAAAATGACCAAAATGCCCCTCACCATCTTCGTCTTCTCCCCCAACCTCGCTCAGCCGTCGCCCCTCCTCTTCCGTTCTTCGCGCCTCGCTCAACCGCAGCTCTGACTCCATTTTTCTTCACATGCTCCCCCACTCTTCCTGCACTCATGTTGCCCCTCTATTTCGGCGACGATAGGGAGGAGATCGGAGTGGGTATGGATAGAGAGGCGTGCGAGGACGAGGACGAGACGGCGAAGGAGCACGAGAGCATGTGTGTGGACGCGAATGGAGGGGTGGGTGAGGGCGAGGCGGTGGTGTAGGGCGAGGCGGCGATATAGGGCGGCTAGCAAAGAGGCGACAGGGAGGAGAGGGTATTTTGGGTATAAAAAATATACAATAATAGGATATAAACGGAAACCTAACGAAATACTGATAGCCGGGGGCCAAAGTGAACATTTCTCATTTTTCAAGGGGGCAAAGTGTAGGTTTTTAAATGACAGGGGGGGAAAGTGAAAAAACGGGTATTGACAAGGGGGTTTTCTGTAATTTAGCCTAATTTTAAATATATTTAATCTATATATAAAAATTATAATAATAATATACATAGTATATTAATTATTATATATTTATTATATAGCCGAATTTTTTATCCCGAATTTTTAAATGGTGACCGTATAATATCCGTAAAAATCACGTATTCGAATAATTGCCGAATCCGTTTTTTAGCCGTATTTTTCAACGAATTTAAAAATTAAAAGACGAATTTTATCCAAATTATACACGTACCAAATTTTTGCGAAATCCGAATTAACTAACTATGATACTAAAAAGAGCAGGAATAGATTTTCGCTTAAGCTTTTTCCAAGTAGGCCATTTTGGTGGAGCCAGAGATATGTATGTTAGGATTTCCATAAATGTGGTCCAATTAATCATATTCAAATTTGGATTTACTATAGATAAAAGCCAATCCTAATAAATATATGAATTACTTAATATGATATATTTTAACCCTATCCCATCTACTTAAATTAATAAAATCCTAATCAGACTTTGATGGAAAGTCGATTTGGACTCTATATAAAGAGATATTGGTTCTGCCACCTTCTCATACGCATTCTGGTGAAAAATTATCATCGGTTCGATACCATACGTGAGAGTGCCTGAAATAGGAGGAGAAACAAGGCTACCTAAATTCAGTTGGTGACGTTTATATTCTTTGTGAGTTATTTTAATTTGTTTATGATTCTAGATATTGGTATGTGTTTAATTTTATTATTGTTTTACATATCTATAACAATCTATCAATTGGTATTAGAGCCTAAAACGATAAATTATATATTGTGTTGAGTCAATTCGGTGCGAACAGCTGGCACGCCGGGTCCATACTAGTACAGCGGTCTCAGCGGTGTACCGAGAGTACATTAGGGGCACCAGAAGGAACACGAACCGCACCAAAATCGAGGGAGTTATAGCAACTGCAAGCAGTTACAGACGGTTCTGATCGGCCGAAGGTGGTCCAAAATAACAGGAGATAATGGCTGATCGTGCAAGGGCTATAACCAACTCAGGCGTGACTCTATAAATAGGTTCATAATACCCTAAAAAAGGGTCTTTTCCCCCTGCGAACAAAAGACCACCCTTATTTTACCGCATATTTCTTTCCAGCATTTACCGCTTTTTCTAGGAGTAGCTTGGTAATTTAGAATCCTGGAATCTGTCTGCCCCCTGGGCATCACTCCGTTGTAGACTAAAACCCCTCTTCCTGTACTTTCTACTGGTTCATTCAATAGAAGTCATTTTCGGCTCTTCAGGCCGGCCAGATCTTGTATTGTGTTAGCCGTTCGGCTCATCTCTTGGTCGAGTTTCCGGCTTCCCCCGTACATTCGGCTCATCCGGCCGAACCAAAGAGAGAATAGAGTTTTTGGACCCGGCTGATTGGATTCCTCATTAGTCGAATCGCTTATTCAGTAAAAGGGCGCACACTTCGAAGGTCATCTTTCGGAGCCGTTTCAACCCCGACGCGCTTCCCGAGGAAGATCTTTGACTGGGTCAAGGGTCGGGACGATCGGCACCCAATAATTTCTGGCACGCCCGGTGGGACTCAAATTTTTAGGTAAATTTACATTTTATACAAATTATGGCTGATGATAACGCGATGAATCTCCGTAATCGGGCCGTTCCTAGAAATTCTGGGAGCGAACAGCCCAGTAATTCGGAGAATGCCATAGAGCGCCAAGCAGTCTTACCTGCGGAAGGTGAGACCAGTGGTCAATCTGGTCAACAGGAGCCTAGTCTTACATCCAACTCCAACCGCTTCATCTGCTCGATCAACTGCGGTTGAGTCACAACATGCATCGCTAAGTTTTCTATCGATTTCCTACTCAGCGCATCCGCCACCACGTTAGCCTTACCCGGGTGGTAGAGGATCGTCAAATCATAATCTTTGAGCAGCTCCAATATCTGCACTGTCTCAAGTTCAACTCTTTCTGAGTGAATAAATACTTCAAGCTCTTGTGATCCGTGTATACTTCACACCGCTCGCCAAAGGTGATTACTCGATTCCTCAATCGGCATTGCACCACAATGCCTCCACATCAATCTCACTTTCACCGCTCGGAAAGTACTCTCAATCCCTCTATTACAAGTATGGTCGTGGACCAACGCTCAGTAACATCCTCAATTCACTAAGGCCTTTCCCTTAATCTCAACTCGATGCCTCGATTAAACTCCTCGTAAGCCTAAGCCAAGGGCTTAACTTGGATAGAACGTCTAGCACATTAACCGTTCAGTTGCTCTTGAAAAAAAAATTACTCAAGATTCCCATCCTCAACGCTTTCCCCAGCGCAGAATGCTCCAGGTGTCCACAGTCTCCGAGCTCAACTCAAGTGATAGAGAGGGTTCACCCATAATTCAGTAATAGCTCTCTATCAACGTCACCATAATGTGACAAGCAGCCAGAACGCCTATCTCAATAGCTCTTTCACGCAGTTTCCATTCTCAAGATCTTAATTCCCGGTACACAAATCAGACAAGGGAGAATAGCAACTTGGTCTCTTTCACTCTCAAGGTTTTCCCAACTACTCGATTCCAACAGTGAGAGTTTCACACCTCATTCACATCAATCTGCCTCTGCAGTCGGTCCTCGCAAATCTTCATCGGAATACTCATGGCCATTCGCGACCGATTCCACAAATCCATCCAGAGGGCTTGGAATTCTTATTCCGCAAGTCCCCAACACTGGTGGAGTACCACAGGCTTAGGCAACATCACAATAATTCTTGTGATTTCCCAACCCAGCAATAAAATCCGTTTGAGGTACAGTCTCAACTCCAACATAAAACGGTACTACTCAGATTGCATCACAATCTTATTGAGTACCCCCACAACTCAAGGCTAATCGAAAAGATCAATAAGCCTCTACAACGGTCCAAACGCTTAATCGTGGTTCAATTTAGATCACGATAATCGACATACAGTCGAAGCGACCCATCCGGTCTCACAACAAGTGAGGGCGCTTCTCAACGAAGTGAATCGCTAGGTGCAAAAACCTCCCCGCCAATTGAGCTCACACTTCATGTCTCAATCGAAAAAACAACAACAGCTCGAGAGATATCCTCTATTACGAGGATTCTCGATCAACAGATGCTAACGGCCAACCAGGCCCTAATTCCTCCCTGATTATTCAATTTTGGATAAGGAGACAATCGTCGCAACCAGCGGAACTAGATCCTCAAATCGCACTATTTCGTGCTCAAAACCTGAAGGCGAGTCAAGTCAGCTCGCAGGGCCAAAGGTACCCACAATAACTCCACACCAAGTAGGGCCAATCCATTTGTTGGCGTGCAAAACTCTCTCATAGGGTAGGGTGTTCTAAACGACATACCCGATCATCCTACGCGTATCGAAAAAGATCAACGCTAGCAAAACCTCGGGTTGGGTCACTACATACTCGGTGGATTCACGATCTCACGATCCATCACGTGGCATACTACGCTCCCAGGTCTAAGCTCGGACTACCGTCTTGACCGAAACTCTGCCCTACCCATAGGTATCAGGCCGCTGCCACTCACAGCCGTCAACGCCTGCCCTGAGGGCTCAGGCTCCACGGTCCACAACGGTCTAGGCACGGCCGTCCCTAAGCACTATCCGGCGAACAGCTGATCCAGGGATGCAACTAAGGCAATCATCGTGCGACCCAAAAATCACAGCAAAACATGCTACCCACAACCCACAAATCAACCGCCTAGCTCGAGGGGAGCTAATCATCGTCGCAAACAGCGAACTAACGGGATGCCATGCAACTCGGCAAATAGCCGATCAAGAATGAATGCAAATGATGCAATAATCTCAATTATGAAGAAGTTCAGAAAGCACTACAAAACATGCTACCTGCAGTAGCCCTCTCAATCGTTACATCCTGTTCCAGCAAAATCGCGGGCACACATCCACTGGGTGTCTCTCGGGTCGAGGTGGGCACCGATGCCCCAACAATCCAGCCATTCATCGGGCATCCCAGCTAAAAATGGCCCGCCTTGCCACACGAGTAGCACCTGCCCCGATTCTGCGGGCACTGCCGTGGGTAACGACGGCCACTGCAGATCACGCAGCTCGGGGCCTAGCAACGATCTGGTCCTCTGTGCTGTACAGACGAGCCACGTCCTCGCGTCTGGCTCCGGCTCCTGGAATGTCTTGGCGGCCTTGTCCCGGCGAAAGATCTGCGTCCTCGAAACCGGTTCTTCTTTACCCTCCTCGATAATTCGCCGACATGCACCGTATCGCTCTTAGACGTTTCCTTTGCCACTCCGGTAACCTTCATAACTCTCCCTGCGGGCGAGGCCAGATCCAATCCCTCCTGGGGCCTCCTAAAGTCAGTCGTCTGCTGGACCAATAGGCCCTCCAATCGCTTGATTCCCTCGTCTTGTTGGCGCAAGGTTTCGGCCTGAAGTAGCACTACACTCGTCTGTCACTCTACCACGCCAACTAAAGTGGCCAATTGTTCCCTCAACTCCCGAATCTCACCGTATCGAGGGGATGCAGGCTTTCCCAGCTCGGTCGCCTTGGCTGCCACCGTGGGTATCGCCGACATCACAAGCTGTAGCAAACATAACAAGCACGGGTTAAGACAACCCATGCTAACGCAGCCCCACTTAAGAAGATAATACACAAATCATGCGAAAGCAAGAAAGTGTTCTTCACTACTAACTCCCGATGTTACGTTGTCGGCCGCCAACGTAACCCTCCGTGAAGTTAGAAGCTATACACTTCGATTTAACTCCACTTTCTAGAGTTATCAAAGATACCCAATCAAGATGCTTTCGTTTACAAGTTAATTAGACCTCGTCTCTCACGAGCCTATTTCCTATAGTCCAACCGGCCTAAGGTTTGCTAGGTCCACTAAGACTCAATCCTAGGCTCTGATACCAAAATAATCTGTCACGCCCCGGGGCCCAGCAGAAGCCCGCCCAGCACATGTCCAGACCCGCCATATATCTAAAACATATAAGGCGTCTACGATACAACAATAAATAAAATTAAATAATACAAAGAGATCTAGCGATATCAGAGCAAAGTACTACTAGAATCTACAATAAGAGAGTACAACAAGAGTTAAAATCCACAAAAATAAATCATAAAGTAGAACGACAGAATTCCGAGTACAAATGCTATAAGTGGTACAATGGCGGACTCTATACATGGTAACAAAACTCTCTCTCACCAAAAACACAAAAAGAGAGTAGACCACCTAGGAGCAAAGGCAGGCTCCGCACTAACTAGCTACGCGACTCCCTCGCCGCGATCCCGTGCCTCCGCCGGTGCTGAAGGCTCTGGAAAAAAGTATCAATCAGAGGGCGTGAGAACTAGTAAATAATAGTTCCCAGTGGGCAATTACTGACTTCAGTGAAATGTACCACTAGGCCCAAAACTAAGCAAGTGAGGTAAGTAAGGCAGGTAAGAATAATATGAACAAATAAATCACTGAAATGGAAGCTCACTATAGCATGATGTCACTACTTTCATCAGTAATAATCTACTTAGCATGAATTTGCATAAGTAATAAGCTACCACATGATCTCTACTTAGCATAATTGCACAAGTATTAAGCTACCACATGATCTCTACTTAGCATGAATTCGCATAAGTAATAAGCTACCACATGATCTCTACTTAGCATGAATTCGCATAAGTAATAAGCTATCACATGATCTCTACTTAGCATGAATTTGCATAAGTAATAAGCTACCACATGATCTCTACTTAGCATGAATTTGCATAAGTAATAAACTACCACATGATCTCTACTTAGCATGATTGCACAAGTATAAGCCCATCACAATAATCACAAGCTAGAATGGTAATGTGTCATTATCCACTATTCTAGTCAATGTCCAAAAGGTACAATCTGTCACCAGTAACCCAATCCTGTGGAAGCTACTCGTAGGTAGTCCGGCCTGCGCCGTGCCAACAGTGGCCCCGTGGTAGTCAACATCCCAACTCTAGGAATGAACCTCCCCCACGGCATCCCATTTTGGCGCCCAATCCCGCACGGGCAAGCATATATCGCGATGGCTATCTACGGAGTGCCGACTTGTAGGGAGCGACCCTCACAAGTATGTGCGAATGAGCACAATGGCATGCAAGCGAATAAGTCCGTCTCAGGTCGCAGTGGTTCATCACTATTTCATCAGATCTAAAATCCGGAATACAGCACATGTCCGAAAGGCCTGCCTCTAAGTCATCGTGTCTAAAACACGGAATATAGTAACTGTCTCAATGGCCTATTTCTATGTCATCATGTCTAAAATATGGAATTTAGTAGATTTCCAGTGGCCTATCATCATGTCTCTAAGTTGCAGTTCAACAATTTTCTAGTTCAAGTGCCCCTTTATGACACTTTTGCTTACTATGTCCCAATATGAATAATAAGTCTAAAAGCTTGTCATTCTAATCATTTTCCACACAAGAAACATGATCTTACATCATTCGTTAGAACATTAAACTCATGCATACTAACAATACATATGCTTCTCTCTACAACATAGAGTCAATTTTTCATGATGCATAATATAGGAGTTTTAAGCATTCTAAAATTCATATAAATTCTATTCAACATGGGTATGTATGCATTTATAGTATACGAAAACATTTAACCACGTAGGAGGCATTTCTCCCTATTTCAATGAAGCCAAACCCACCAAAAGCTCCGCGCGGGCGTCCGAAACGTTAACGAAGCTTCGATAATCACTCCTAGAACCCTAAGAGATAGGCTAGGGGAGTTACAATATCGAAACGACAATTCATGAGTTTAAATATTAAGCAGCTCAAGGAAAGGGCTAAAAACTCACCAAAAATGGTGAAAATCTCTCTTGATCTCTAAAAGGGAGCAAGAATCCTTCAAAACCAACCTAAAGGAAGGCTCTAATAAGATCAATCAAGATCAAAAAGCCTCAACTCAAAAATCTCCATTTCTAACCCTAAATCTCAAAACCTAGGGTTTTATCTACCAAAAAGCATCAAAACCAAAATCTAGAGGAAGAGGATAAGCTACAAACCTCTAAGAAGCTTCAAACCAAGCTCAAAGTCCTCTAGGTCCAAGATTCTTCCCTCAAACAAGCCTCAAGTCCAAGCTCCAAGCTTCAACCATGGTGGAGATGCACAAAGAGGGAAAAAGGGAGAGATCAATCCACCAAAATCCAAGCTAAAAGGAGATCAAATCCAAAGAGGGGAAGAGAGAGGCTCCCCTACCTATTCTTTGCTGGTGCAAGGCTCAAAGAGAGCCCTAAGGGGCGTGGGTACACATATAGTGTTGCTACAATAGCAAAAACACCCCTGCAGTTCAAGCAGTCTGCGGACTGCACTACGTAGCGATACACGGGGTCACGTATCGGTACACATCCTACGAAAATGTCAAGCCCGAGCCTCGGGTTTGCTGAGAGACTGCTTGTGTACCGGTACACGGCCCCGCGTACCGGTACAACCATCAACCCTGTACCGGTATAGCCATTAACCCTGTACCGGTACACAGCCTGCTGAAGGCTATCCGAGAGCTGACCAAAAATCTAACTTTTCGGGTTTTGGTGCAAAGTTTCAAACCTCAATTCTCGGGGCTCGAACCATAAGTCGGAACACTATCCACGACCCTCCACGAAGTGTGGAAAAGTTCGAAACACAAATCAAACACTCGAACCTCACTATTTGCAACGATTCAGGGTGTTACAGTTGTATTAGCCGTTCGGCTCATCTCTTTGGTCGAGTTTCCGGCTTCCCCCGTACATTCGGCTCATCTGGCCAAACCAAAGAGAGAATAGAGTTTTCGGACTTGGCTGATTGGATCCCTCATCAGCCGAATCGCTTATTCAGTAAAAGGGCGCAAACTTCGAGGGTCATCTTTCAGAGCCGTTTTCACCCCGACGCACTTCCCGAGGAAGATCTTTGACTAGGTCAAGGGTCGGGACGATCGGCACCCAACAATTTTTGGCACGCCCGGTGGGACTCAAATTTTTAGGTAAATTTACATTTTATACAAATTATGGCTGATGATAACGCCATGAATCTCCGTAATAGGGCCGTTTCTAGAAATTCTGGGAGCGAACAGCCTAGTAATTCGGAGAATGCCATAGAGCGCCAAGCAGTCTTACCTGCCGAAGGTGAGACCAGTGGTCAATCTGGTCAACAGAAGCCTAGTCTGGCTCAGGCACTTAGACAAATGATTCGGATCCTGCAAGTTTTGGACCAAAATAGTCATGCGCGTACTTCACGGCTTGATGCCGTATTGGCTGCAATCACGGCCTCTAACGATAATATTGCCCGAATAGGGCAATTATTAACTCGTAATCAGCAACCGCTAGCAGGCTTACAGGCGCCTGCGATGGCACCGGTATTACAAAACCCTGTAACACCGGTAAATGTACAGCCCTAATACCAGGGGGCACCATATCAGGCAGCCTATAGATCGGCTGTCGGTAATACTGGTCTACAGCTAGAGATAGCCTGGGGGTTACCACCACCTCCACCAGTAGCAGCATACCAGCCTCAAAATGTAGGGGCTAGGGGGTAGGCTCCAATCAACTCTAACTCTTTAGAGTTATCATAATACCCAATCATGATACTTTCGCTCACAAGTCGAATAGACCTCGTCTCTCACGAGCCTATTTTCTATAGTCCAACCGGCCTAAGGTTTGCTAGGTCCACTAAGACTCAACCCTAGACTCTGATACCAAATTAATCTGTCACGCCCCGGGATCCAGCGGAAGCCCGCGCGGCGCGTGCCCAGACCCGCCATACGTCTAAAACATATAAGGCGTCTAAAAAAAAATAATAATAAAGCGGTAATACAAGACAACTAGGAGTATCAGAGCATGATATAATATTAAGTTCTACAATAAAGAAAGGAGCATAAAACTGGAATCCACTAATAAAAGTATAAGGTAATACAAAGGAAATCCCAAATACAAGTGCCAAAGGTAGATACATAGGTGGTCTCTATACATGGATACAAAATCTCTCACTCTCTCTCAACTACAAAAAGAAAGAGCAAACCACCTAGGCAAGAACCGCTCATCGCTAGCTAGCTATGCGATCCTCTTGCCGTGATCCCATGCCTCCGCCGGTGCAGAAGGCTCTGAAAGAAAATCAGAAAACGGGGGCGTGAGAACTATTAAAAATAGTTCCCAGTGGGCAATTACTGACTTCAGTGAACTGCGCCACAAGGCCCAAAAGATACGAAAAGAGGTCAGTGACTAACAATGCAGTAAAGCAAAAGGTAAGTAAAATGTTACTTACTATGACATAGAGTCTCTACTTGGCATGATTTGCGTAAATAATAAAGCAACGATATCATGAATGTACATGGATGTGTATGACATGCATAAGCATAGAAATGCAACCAATCCGATGTCCTCGATGCAAAAATAGTAAAGATGTCATTGTTTACTATTCTAGTCCAAGTCCACTTTAATAGTTTTAAAGTTCACATAACATGTTCTGTCATTAAGTCCCAATCATATAAGACCCACCCGAAGGCTGTCTGGCCTGCGCCGTGCCTAATGGCCCCGTGGTAGTCAACATCCCCACTCTAGGGATGAGCACCCCCACGGCAATCCACTTCGGCGCCGAATCCCGCACGGGCGAGCATATGTCGCGATGGCTATCTCCGGAGTGCCAGCTTGTAGGGAGCGACCCTCACAAGCATGTGCGAATGAGCACAATGGCAAGCAAGCAATGATCTGTCTCAAGTACCAAGTCCTTATGTCTAAAACATGGAATATATCAAGTATCTTAATAGCCTATCTCTACATCATCATGTCTCTAACATGGAATATAGCAGATGTACAATGGCCTATCATCATGTCTCTAAGTTGCATTTTCATAGTTTACTAATTCTAAGTGCCCCTTTATGACACTTTTGTTCAACGAGTCCCAAGTATGGCATTAATATATTTTTGATGCATAGTTCACTCAATTCTAGCATGGAGACATGTTCTAAACTTGCAAAACCAAGCACTATCCACAATGCATGCAATCTACACATATAACTCTACTATATGGAGTACAAATTTTTCGATACATGAGGCATGCATGTTAAGTGTTCTAAAATTCACATAAATCATGTTTAGCATGAATTTGCATTCAAGAATACTTTACGAAAAGTTTAAAAGGCATAGGGGCCATTTTGCCCCATTTTCATGAAGTCAAACCCACCAAAATCGACTTATTCGTTTCGCCGAACGAAAGTATCCACAAGCTTCCTAGTACTCTAGAAACATCAAAAATAGGGTCACCCAAACGAAACGAAGAGGAAATAGCTCAATCATTAAGCTTCTCAAGCTAGGGTTGGAGAAAACTTACCGATTGCGAAGGAGACTCTCACGATCTCCAAATGGGAGTTAGAGTCCTTCCAATCTAACCTAAACAAAGGTTCTAAACCCATCAATTAGGTTTTAAAGCCCTCAAATCAAAAATCCCCATTTCTATCCCTCAAATCAAAAATTAACCTTCAAAACTTAATCAAAATGGGAGATTAAGTTTACTAACCTCACAAGATGCTCAAAACTAAGCTCCAAGTCCTCTAGGGTTGAAGGTTGATCTCTAAACAAGCTCGAACCAAGATCCCAAGCTTCTCCAATGGTGGAAAAACCCACAAAAGCAAGAAGGAGAGAAGGGAAAGAGATCAAAACCCATAAAAACCACCAAAAATGGAGATCAAACCAAGAGGGGGAGACTCACCTTGTTTCTCTCTGTTTGGAGCTCAAGGAGAGCAGCCAAAGGGGCTGGGGTGGTATATAAAGGTGTTGTAACAATTGCAAAAACACCCCTCCACGAAACAGCCCCAATCTGCACTGTGTACCGGTACACGGGATTGTGTACCGGTACACCACCCACGAAAACGCAAACCCGAGCCTCGGGTTTGGCCGAAAAGCCGTCTGTGTACCGGTACGCGGGCCCGTACCGGTACAGCCATCAACCCCGTACCGGTACAGCCACCAAGCCCGTATCGGTACACAGCCTGCTGTAGGCTATCCGAGAGCTGACCAAAAATCCAACTTTTTGGATTTTGATGCAAGGTTTTAAAGCACAATTCTTGGGGCTCGAACCATAGGTCGGAACACTGTCAACGACCCACCAGAAAGTCTGGAAAAGCTCAGAACACAATCAATCACTCGAACCCCGCAATTTGCAAGGTCCAGTGTGTTACATCACTACAACATCATAAAAGCGCAAGTTAATAAAACCCACGCCATCGCAACCGAGCTCAAAGAGAATAATAACCCAAATCATGCGAAAATAATGAAGTGTTCTTTACTACTAACGCCCGATGTTACATTGTCGGTCGCCAACGTAACCCTCCATGAAGTTAGAAGATATACACTTCGATTAAACTCCAACCTTTTAGAGTTTATATAATACACAATCATGATACTTTCGCTTATAAGTCAAATAGACTCCGTCTCTCATGAGCCTATTTTCTATAGTCCAATCGGCCTAAAGTTTGCTAGGTCCACTAAGACTCAACCCTGGACTCTGATACCAAAAATAATCTGTCACGCCCTGGGACCCAACAGAAGCCCGCCCGGTGCGTGTCCAGACCCGTCATATGCCTACACATATAAGGCGTTTAGAGCAATAGTATACGAAAGCAAGGAAACAAAACATCTAGAGATATTAGAGCATAAATAAAGCTAGAATCTAACCACGAGAAATAAGTAACTAGACTAGAAGATCATCATTCCCAAAGTTAGATAAATACATCAAGAACCATAAATAGCACTAGATACATAAGGTGGTAGTCTCTACAAAAGGGGTACAAAACTCTCATTCTCTCCAACCAAAACAAAAGGAGAAAATGAACCACCTAAAGCAAGACTCCTCGCTAGCTATCACGAAGCGACACCCTTGCCGCGGTCCCAAGTCTCTCCCGGCATGGAAGGCTCTGAAATAAACAACAAACAGAGGGCGTGAGAACTATTAAACAATAGTTCCCAGTGGGCAAACCGCTGACCTCAGGAAAAATACTCCACTACGCTAAAGAGGTATACGAACTATAATAAACAACATATAAGGAAATACAACAATTAATTTCGCTAAGTTAGGATGTCGCAAATTTAGCATGATATGAACATGAAAAGTTGCTAATCTATCATAATCGATTATATCCAAGGATACACTAGTATGTTCTAAACATGATCATCATAATTGTAAATATGCACCAAGTATAGTCCATCAATATACCACTAAGTCCAACTAGTGTAATAATATGCCCAAACAATACCTACTATCAAGTAGTGAATGTCACTTAGTTGTTACATTGTCATATTCCATTTCCAATCTAGGACTTACACAAGTGTAGTCCAGCTTGTGCCGCTTAATGGCCCCGGGTAGTCCAGCATTTCTCTAGGAATGTGACTGTCCCACGGTGACCCAGTAGGCCCTCAATCCCGCACGGGCGAGCATAAGTCGCGTAGGCCAACTCCGAAGTGCCGGCTTGTAGGGAGCGACCCTCACAAGCATGTGCGAATGAGCACAAATGGCAAGCAAGCGTAATCATGAACTCAAGTACTCTGTCATCATGTCACAACATGGTATAACACTAGCATCCCTAAAGGTCTAGTTCTATGTCATGAGGTAAAGGATCAACCATTTACTATCTAATGCCACTTTATGACATTATAAATTTACCAAGCCCAAACATATTCCAAGCTCAATGCCCCTTTATGACATTGTAGCTCACTAAGTCCATGCATACCCCAAGTACAATGCCACTTTATGGCATTATAATTCTACTATATTTAACATATGTCCATTGTTCATGAGCAACTAATTGCATGTCATTCATCTACATATAACATGGTTCCAACACATCATGAGGATTTTATATACTAGCATGAGCATTTTGCACCTATTTCTCTACTACATAGAGACGAAATCTCATGATACATAACATATGCATTTTAATCGTTCTAAAATTCATTTGTGCCCTATCTAGTATGAATATGCATGAATTTCTATTTTACGACAAAAAATAAAGTATAGGGGGAGTTCACCCATTTCGGTGAGGTCAAATCCACCAAGAGCTCCTTGCAACTCTTTCGTTTGCGCGAACGAAGGTGTCCACGAGTCTTCTAGCTTCCTGAAGTAATTTCTAAGAGAGTTAGACAAAGCAAACGAACACCCGAAGTGTTCATCTCAAATCAACCAAAGCATAGGGCAAAACTCACCTAAATGTGGAAAAATCCTCTCAAATTCCAAATGGAAGCTAGAGCCCTTCAAATCTACCCCAACGAGATATTCTACGCCTATCAAATAAGCACCAAGAGCTACAAATCAAAAATCCCCAAAATAAATCCTAGTTTTCTCATTCTAGGGTTTCAACATGAAAAATCGACAAAAACATGGATTAAATGAGGGAAACATGATACTAACCTCTTTAGAAGCTCCAAACAAGGTTAGAAATCAACTAGGGTTGAAGATCTCTCCTCCAACAAGCTTCAATCCAAGCTCCAAGACTTCTCTCATGGTGAAAATAGCACCAAGAAGCAAAAAGAAGCAAAAGGAGATGATTAAACTTCAAAAGTTCCAACTAAAATGGAAGAAATCCAAAGAGGAGGTGAGGAGGGCTCCCTTACCTTTCTCTTCTGTGTTGCCAAGCTCAGGGAACCTCCAAGGGGCGTGGGGTAACATATAGTGTTGCTACAAATGCAAAAACACCCCTAAAAAAATGAGCAGTTCGCAGTCTGCACTGCGTACCGGTACACGGAAAAGAGTACTGGTACCAAGCAGTAGTTTGCGCCAACCCGAGCCTCGGGTTCGTAGAAAAATACACTGGGTACCGGTACCAGCCCGATGCTATACCGGTACCACCTCCAATTCAGGTACGGGCCCGATGCTGTACCGGTACAGCTCTACAGAGTCCAACCCGAGAGCAGCCTAAATATTCATTTTAGAGATTTTAGTACTAAGTTGTAAACCTTGATTCTCGGGATGCGAGCCATAGGTCGGAACACTGTCAACGACCCTCTAGAATATCTGAAAAAACTCGAAATACAGATTAAACACTCGAACCTTACAATTTGCTAAATTTCAGTGTGTTACAGGCCAAGTTCGCCTTCAGGTCCAGAAGAACCTTAAGCTCCACCACACTGTTGGGGTTGTAAGTCATGGACAGAATGGCACTATGAGGGTGGAGACCAAGGATCGCTGGGGGTTAGGTTGAATGGCCCCACCCGAAAAAGAAAAGTTTTAGGAACTAGAGACCAAAACACATAGAGCCGCACTAATGAGGAAGTTGTCAGCTTGAGGAGTCCTCAAGAGTTGGATAGTTTCGTAAATCCAAACTTTGCGCCACAGATTGGCGTAAGAACCCTCGACTCGGTCCAGCCATGCTAGATATGTGTCAAAAACTTGGGCCATGTATGAAGGCTCTTTACCGACGACTTCAATGCAGATTAGGAATGAAGGTAAATATATAACATCATTCGTCAAGGAAAGCCTTCCCATAGAGAAGGGAAAGACTTTGTCCTCAGTAGCCCTACAAAGAAAAGGCCGAGGATGAAACAAGAAGGATCGACCTTAAATGGCTTAAGAATACTAAAGCTAACATTAGAAGATGAGAGAAGAAGAGAAATCCGAGCCATTGAAAGGAAAATATCCTGGGAGAAGTGAAGAAGGAGAGTCGAAGAGGAGAAATCGCGAAAAAAAAAGGAGAAAGGAGGTGTTGGAGTGTAACGCACTGGACCTTGCAAATTGCGGGTTTCGAGTGATTGATTGTGTTCTGAGCTTTTCCAGACTTTCTGGTGGGTCGTTGACAGTATTCCGACCTATGGTTCGAGTCCCGAGATGTCACGCCCGGGGGCTCAGCGGAAGCCTACCTGGCGAGTGTCCAGACCCGCCATACGTCTAAAACATATAAGGCGTCTACAAAAATTTCGATAGATAAAACAGTAATACAAGAGATCTAGTGATATCAGAGGATTGTATAACTAGTTCTATAACAAGGAAAGGACACAAAGCTGAAAGTCCACTAAATAAAAACATAAAGTAAGTACAATAGAGATCCCATAACAAGTGCTAAAAGGAGTACAAGGTGGTCTCTCTATACATGGTACAAAACCCCTCCCACTCTCACAAAATATAAAATGAAGGGGTAACCACCTAGCGCAAAAGAACTCTCCGCGAGCTAGCTACGCGACACCCTTGCCGCGATCCCGTGCCTCCGCCGGTGCCGAAGGCTCTGAAAAGGAAACATAGAAACAGGGGCGTGAGAACTATTAAAAATAGTTCTCAGTGGGCAATTACTGACTTCAGTGAAATGCACCACTAGGCCCGAAACTAAAGAAAAAGGGTCAGTGTACAAACAACAAAAGCGATAAATACACTGTAAGTAAATAAATAAACGACTACCCAATAGTTATGATACCTCTACTTAGCATAATTTACATAAGTAAGGAAGCAACTACTAGCTATATGCACATGAACACCGAACATATAAAGCATGATTATGCAACTACCCAAAGCCCACAATGTAATAGTAAAGATGTCATTGTTTATTATTCTAGTCCAAGTCCACTTTAACAGTTATAAGGTTCACATAGCATATTCTGTCACCAAGTCCCAATCATATAAGACCCACCCGAAGGCTGTCTGGCCTGCGCCGTGCCTAATGGCCCCGTGGTAGTCAACATCCCCACTCTAGGGATGAGCCTCCCCCACGGCAATCCACTTTGGCGCCCAATCCTGCACGGGCGAGCATATGTCGCGATGGCTATCTCCGGAGTGCCGGCTTGTAGGGAGCGTCCCTCACAAGCATGTGCGAATGAGCACAATGGCAAGCAAGCAATGATCCGTCTCAAGAACCAAGTCCTCATGTCTAACAACATGGAATATATCAAGTATCTCAATAGCCTATCTCTATGTTATCATGTCTCTAACATGGAATGTAGCAGATATGTAGTGGCCTATCAATATGTCTCTATATTGCAGTTTAATAGTTTACTAGTTTCAAGTGCCCCTTGATGACACTTTTGTTCAACAAGTTCCAAGCATGGTATTAATATGTTCATGATGCATAATTCACTCAACTCTAGCATGGGGACATGTTCTCAACTTGCAAAACCAAGCACTATCCATAATGCATGCAATTTACACATATAGCTCTACTATATGGAGTACAAATTTTACGATATATGAGGCATGCATGTTAAGTGTTCTAAAATTCACATAAATCATATTTAGCATGAATTTGCATTCAAAAATACTTTACGAAAGGTTTAGAAGGCATAGGGGCCATTTTGCCCTATTTTCATGAAGTCAAACCCACCGATGACAACGAAACTCCTCGTTCGCTCCCACGAGGGTATCCTCTAGTCTCCTAGTACCCTAGAGATATAGAAACATGTGTCATGTGAGCCAAACGAACAATACCTAGCTCGATCATTAAGCTAATCAAGCATAGGTGAGGAAAACTCACCTCTAGTGCAAAAATCTCCTCTAAAGCTCCAAAAGAGAGCTAGAGCCCTTCCCAACCAAATGGAAGCCTCTAATCCTCTCAAACTAGCTTCAAAAGCCCTAGATTCAAAATGCCCAATTAAACCCTAAAAACCTCATTCTAGGGTTTCAACACAAAGAAGCCAATAAAAATCTAATCTAGAGGGAGATAACAAGTTGCTTACCTCTTAGAAGCTTCAAACCAAGCTCTAAATGCTCTATGTCCAAAGAACTCACCTCAAACAAGCCTCAAACCCAAGCTCCTAGCTCCAACATTGGGGGAGAAGTCTCTAGCCAAGCAAAAAGGGAGTTTAATCTCTTAAAACCCCAACCAAAATCAAAGAAATCACAAAGGAAGGTGTGGAGGGCTTCCTCACCTTTCTCCCTGCAGGTTCCAAGCTCAGGGGATGCCCTAGGGGTGTGGGGTTACTAATAGAAGGCTACAAACGCGAAAAACCCCCTGCAGTTCCATTCTGCGCAAAACTGCCTCCTTGTACCGGTACACGGGCTCTTGTACCGGTACAAGGCGACGAAATTGCAAACTCGAGGCTCGGGTTGCGGGGTCTGCGGCTCTGTACCGGTACAAGCCCGATGGCTGTACCGGTACAACCATCAACCTTGTACCGGTATAAGACCAGCCTTGTTCCGGTACAAGCTCTGCTGCAGGCTAACCCGAGAGCTGTCCAATGAATCCAATTTTTGGATTTTGGTACCAAGCTTTAAACCACAATTCTCGGGACTCGAACCATAGGTCGGAACACTGTCAACGACCGACCAGAAAGTCTAGAAAAGTTCAGAACACCGTCAATAACTCGAACCCCACAATTTGCGAGGTCCAGTGCGTCACACGAGAATTGTGGTTTAAAGCTGTGTACCAAAATCTAAAAAGTTGGATTTTTGGTTAGCCCTCGGGTAGCCTTCAGCAGGCTGTGTACCGGTACGGGCTTGGTGGCTGTACCGGTACGGGGTTGATGGCTGTACCGGTACGGGCCCGCGTACTGGTAAACAGACGGCTTTTCGTCCAAACCCGAGGCTCGGGTTTGCGTTTTCGTGGGTGGTATACCGGTACACAATCCCGTGTACCGGTACACAGTGCAGATTGGGGCTGTTTCGTGGAGGGGTGTTTTTGCAATTGTTGCAACACCTATATAAGTGACCCCAGCCCCCTTAGGCTGGGTTTTGAGCCCTAGTTCTGTGGAGACAAGGTGAGACTCTCCCCCTTTGAGTTTTCTCTCCATTTTTGATGGATTTTGGTAGGTTTTGATCTCTCCTCTCCTCTCCACCTTGCTTTTTGTTGCGTTTCCTCCATTGTTGAAGGCTTGGAGCTTGGAGAGGAGCTTGTTTGAGAGGAGATCTTCAACTCCACTTGGCATGGAGCTTGGTTTGGGACATCTTGTGAGGTGAGTACTCATGATCTCTCCTTTAGAGCTTGTTTTGGTAGTTTTCCTCTTTGGAAACCCTAGATTTTGGATTCAAGGGCTAGGATTAGGGATTTTTGATTTGAGGGCTTTGGAACCAAATTGATGGGTTTAGAACCTTTGTTTATGTTTGATTGGAAGGACTCTAGCTCCCATTTGGAGATTGAGGGAGCTTCCTTCGCAATCGGTGAGTTTTCTTCAACCCTAGCCCGATTTGGTTAATGATTGAGCAATCCGTTGTTCGTTTCGTTTGGGTAACACTTGTTCCTACATCCTTAGGGTACTAGGAGGCTAGTGGACACTTTCGTTCGGCGAAACGAAAAGTTCGAAAAATCAGTAGGTTTGACTTCGTGGAAAAAGGGGCAAAATGGCCCCTATGCTCTCTATACTTGTTGTAAAGTATTTTTAAATGCATTTCTATGCTAATTGGAATTTATGTGAAGTTTAGAACACTTAAAATGCATGTCTTATGTGTAAGTTAAATTTCACTCTATATAGTAGAGTAATCAGGGTTATTTGCATGCATGTGAGGGGTGTTCAGGTGGACGAACGGGATTCTCGTCTAGTATACTAATTTAGCTCATACTCGTGTATTGAAAACATTATACTATGTTTGGACTTAGTAGCACAAGTGTCATCAAGAGGCACTTAAACTAGTAAACTATGAAACTGCAACATAGAGACATAACGCTAGGCCATTGTACATCTGCTATATTCCATGTTAGAGACATGATGTCATAGAGATAGGCCTTTGGGACATTCGATACATTCCATGTTATTAGACATGAGGACTTGATACTTATGACAGGACATATGACTACTTGCCATTGTGCTCATTCGCACATGCTTGTGAGGGTCGCTCCCTACAAGCCGGCACTCCGGAGATAGCCATCGCGATTCGTATTCGCCGTGCGGGATTGGGCGCCGAAATGGATTGCCGTGGGCCAGGCTCATTCCTAGGGTGGGGATGATGACTACCACGGGGCCATTAGGCTCGGCATCGGCCAGACAGCCTACGGGTGGGTCTCAGGGCCATAGACAGCCTTCGGGTGGATCTCTTCAGAATTGACTTTGAGTGTTCACTACGACATGTGGACGGATGATGACTTAGTATATGGACTAGAACAGTAAACAAAGACATCTTCACTATTTACTTGAGGACATTGTATGGGTTGCATATTTATGCTTATTTATGTTATACACATCCATGTACATTCATGTTATAGTTGATTTATTACTTATGCAAATCATGCTAAGTAGAGACATTATGCTATAATGAGTTACATTTTTACTTACCTTCTTCCTTACTACATTCTGTCACTGACCACTTTCCTTGTAGCTTTGGGCCTTGTGGTGCATTCACTGAAGTCAGTAATTGCCCACTGGGAACTATTTTTAATAGTTCTCACGCCCTCTTTTCGTGGTTTCTTTCAGAGCCTTCTGCATCGGCGGAGGCACGGGATCGCGGCAAGGGGATCGCATAGCTAGCTAGCGAGGAGCGGTTATTTGCCTAGGTGGTTACTCTTTCTTTTTATAGTTGTGAGAGTGAGAGTTTTTGTATCCATGTATAGAGACCACCTATGTATCTACTCTTAGCACTTGTATTTGGGATTTTCTTTGTATTACTTTATGCTTTTATTAGTGGATTACAGCTTGTGTTCCTTTCTCTATTGTAGAACTTAACATTATATCATGCTCTGATACTCCTAGATGTCTTTTAATTCTGCTTTTATTATCGTTGCTTTTAGACGCCTTATATGTTTTAGACATATGGCGGGTCTGGGCACGTGCCGGGCGGGCTTCCGCTGGGTCCCGGGGCGTGACAGATTAATTTGGTATCAGAGCCTAGGGTTGAGTCTTAGGGGACCTAGGAAATCTTAGGCCGGTTGGACTATAGGAAATAGGCTCGTGAGAGACGAGGTCTATTTGATTTGCGAAGCAAAAGTACCATGATTGGGTATCTTGATAACTCTAAAAAGTTAGAGTTGGATCGAAGTGTATGGCTTCTAACTTCGCGCAGGGTTACGTTGGCGGCCGACAACGTAACTTCGGGAGTTAGTAGTGTAGAACACTTCTTTACTTTCGCAGGATTTGGGTATTGTTTATTGAGCGGGGATGCGATAGCGCGGGTTTTACTAACTTGCGCTTTCATGTTTTGTAGTGACGATGCCGATTACACGCTCTCAATCTGCCGTAGCGGACAATGCGGCGAACTTTGAGGAGGTCGAGACCTCCGCTACCTCCGGATCCAGCGAGGTCCGTGAGTTGAGGGGCCAGCTTGCGGCCCTCACTGATTTACTCACTCAGCAGGCGGAGGCGGCCCGACAGCAGACTGAGGCGCCGCGCCGACAGGAGGCGCGGATGAAGCGCCTGGAGGACCTTTTACTGCAACAGGCAGTAGCTTCTAGGGAGACTCTGGCCCCTACACCGCCAGCACCAGTTGTGGACGTCGCACCGAGAGCGCCGTCCTCCGCGCCCAGTTCTTCGCGTGCAGCGCCTGCGGCCGCGCCCCGGGAGGAGGTTTTGGCGCCACCACCTGTGCAGAGGCCCCTGGTTGGAGCTGCATTCCCTACCTTGGTTGAGGGGGCGGAGCGAGACAGACTGATGGAGCGCCTCAATGAGTTCAGGAGGTGCAGTCCCCGAGTCTTCGACGGCGAGAAGGTCGACCACTGGATCGTGGAGAAGTGGTTGATGCATACGGAGAAGCTCTTCCGCGACACCTTCGTGGAGGAGAGGGATCGAGTTTGGCTCGCCACTCACCACTTGGACGGCGAGGCCTACCGCTGTTGGTTGGATCTTCAGGAGTACCCCAGCACTGACTTGGCGGCTATCACTTGGACGAGGTTCAAGGAGCTTCTTTTGGCCCATTACTTTTCGACCAACGTCAAGCGAAAGATGGAGCAAGATCTGCGCAACTTGCGCCAGGGCGACCAGACTGTGGCCGAGTACGAGCGGGAGTTTTCTCGGCTTTTGCATTGCGTGCCTTTCGTCGTGCGGGACGACGAGGACAAGGCCCGCATTTTCGAGCGAGGACTGAGGCCGTCCATCTTTCGGTTCGTGCAATCCTCTAACCTCCAAACCTACCGGGAGGTGGTGGATCGCGCGCTCATTGTAGAGAGCGGCGCGGCGGATGTCCAGGAGCAGCGAGAGGCTAGGGACAGGGGCAAGGCCAAGAGGCCTGCGGCTGAGGGTGTGAGCCAGACGCACTCTAGGAGGCCACCGAAACTTCCGAGGAGCCAGCAGCGTGGATGCGGCTCAGCAGCGCATCGAGGAGGATCCGATCGTCGCCGGCCTTCCCCGTGTGTGATCTGCGGTGGTCCTCATTACCCGCCGCAGTGTCCATAGTGGGCGGGCAGGTGCTTCCTGTGTGGCTAGGAGGGCCACGTCTGTACTGAGTGCCCGAGAGGTTCTTCACCGGCACCGTCGACTGCATCGGCACCGGCTCTACCAGCCGTCAACCACGGGACTCCGTCGACACAGTACCAGCCTGGGCGGCCACCCGTCGAGCGCCAGAGCGAGGGATCCCGATAGGCCCCGAGTGGGCGCATGTACGCCGCTCAGACCAAGGAGGCGGCAGCAGCCGAGGATGTGGTTGCAGGTATCATTTTACTTGATAGCATTAGAGTTTGTGCTTTATTTGATACCGGTGCATCGCATTCATTTATAGATCGGCTGTTTGCTGAGTTGCATGACATTCCATTGGTTTCTTAATTGCATCCGGGACACTTTGTTGTACCCGACCATATTTTGGATATTAGAGAGTATACCCCCAGTTGCCCTGTTCGGGTGGGAGATTTGATCATACCTGTAGATTTGCTAGCTTTGCGCAAGCTTGGGGATTTTGATGTGGTCTTGGGAATGGATTGGTTAACCAAGTATTATGCCACGATTGATTGCAAAAATCGCACGGTTACTTTTAGAGAACCGGGGCAGACCGAGGTAGTATTTAGTGGATGCCGGAGTTCGCTGTTTGCGATGACGATCAGCTCGTCTCGAGCTAGGCAGTTGATCAGCAGAGGTTGTGTAGCCTATTTGGCTAGTGTTGTGCTGAGGGGCGAGGATGACACCCCTAGGATCGAGGATATTCCTGTGGTGCGGGAGTTCCAGGATGTGTTACCAGCTGAGCTACCGGGCATGCCTCCTGATAGGGAGATTGAGTTTGTGGTAGATCTCGTCCCTGGGACTACCCCAATCTCAAAGGCACCCTATAAGATGGCACCGGCAGAGCTGAGGGAGCTGAGGGCATAGCTGCAGGATTTGTTGGACAAAGGCTTCATACGGCCGAGCGTTTCGCCTTGGGGAGCACCAGTTTTGTTCGTCAAGAAGAATGACAGATCACTTCGCCTTTCGTGGATTATCGTGAACTGAATAAGGTCACGATCAAGAACAAGTATCCGTTGCCGAGGATCGACGACTTGTTTGATCAGCTTCAGGGATCGTGTGTGTATTCCAAGATAGACTTGCAGTCGGGATACCACCAATTGAGAATCAAGCCCGAGGATGTATCGAAGACGGCTTTTAGAACACGGTATGGACATTACGAGTTCACAGTTATGCCGTTTGGGCTGACTAATGGCCCGGCAGCTTTTATGGATCTAATGAACCATGTTTTCAAGCCTTATCACGACAGGTTCATCGTGGTATTCATCGACGACATTTTGGTCTATTTCCGAAGTGATGCAGATCACGAGGAGCATTTGAGGCTTGTACTCCAAGTACTTCGGGGAAAGGAGCTTTTTGCCAAGCTGAAAAAGTGTGAATTTTGGCTTCGAGAGGTAGCCTTCCTTAGATATTTGATATCGGGATCAGGTATTGCTGTGGATCCCAAGAAGATTGAGGCTATCCGGGATTGACCGAGACCGACTAGCGTCACGGAGATTCGGAGTTTTCTTGGACTGGCCGGCTACTACCGGAGATTTGTCGAGGGGTTTGCTAAGTTATCTACTCCCCTCACGAGGCTCACGCATAAAGGAGTCAAGTTCATTTGGAATGATGCGTGTGAGAGAAGCTTCCAAGAGTTGAAGCAACGTTTGACGACTGCCCCGATCTTGACCTTACCAGTAGCTGGAGCAGGGTATGTGGTATATAGTGATGCTTCACTTAATGGTTTGGGATGTGTGTTGATGCAGGATGGCAGGTGATCGCGTATGCTTCTCGCCAACTGAAGGAATATGAAAGGAACTACCCGACGCATGATTTGGAGCTGGCAGCCGTAGTGTTCTGTCACGACCCGGGACCCAGCGGAAGCCCGCCCGGCGCGTGCCCAGACCCGCCATATGTCTTCAACATATAAGGCGTCTAAAAACAACAATAATAAAAGCAATAATAAAAGACATCTAGGAGTATCAGAGCATAATAAATGTCTAAATGCTACAACAAAGGATGAGGAAAAGCTGTAAATCCACTAAATAAGGCATAAAGTAAATACAATAGGAAATCCCAAATACAAGTGCTAAGAGTAGATACATAGGTGGTCTCTATACAGGGTACAAAACTCTCACTCTCTCAACTACAAAAGAAAGAGTAAACCACCTAGGCAAGTAAGCTCCTCGCTAGCTAGCTACGCGATCCCCTTGCCGCGATCCCGTGCCTCCGCCGGTGCCGAAGGCTCTGAAAAGGAAACCATAAAACAGGGGCGTGAGAACTATCAAAAATAGTTCCCAGTGGGCAATTACTGACTTCAGTGAATGCACCACAAGGCCCAAAGCTACAAAAGAGGTTAGTGACTATAGATGTAGAAAAGCGAAAGGTAAGTAAAATGTAACTTACTACAACATGATATCTCTACTTAGCCTAAATAGCATAAGTATGAAACAA
>NW_017891115.1:0-24989 GCF_001540865.1 Ananas comosus
TATGCTGCTGCTTCGTTCTTCAGAAAGTGGGTCTGCAAGAAAAGGCAAATAGCTGAGATATCGTACCCTAGGATGTTTATGTACACAAATAGCTATGTTAGCTATGTAGTATTTTGCATTTACGACATTCATATTTGATCTATCTATCGCATATATACCTTTCTTGGTTCTCGGGCGACCGGTGCGGCATCGACGCGGATAAGGGAACTCTTTGCTTCCGCCAAGGACGGGCCTCGCCAGATCCTCGCTTTTGTCAGGATCGCCGAGATCATTGTATGTGTCGTAGTCGTATATCCTCTCGAATGGCTTCCGTTCCCCTGTGCCATCCCCTCGTATGTTCGCCAGCTCTTTCTTTCTGAACCTCTCGAGCCCTGATGGGGTTTGAGAAGGCAAGTAGGACTGCATGCATGCAATAAGAGAAAGAGTTAGGGAGGGGGAGAGAGGGATGTTCACTTTGATAGTAAATAATTGTCAAATTTAAAGAAGTTTGAGAAACAAAGTAAATTGAACTTAGAGAGGAGAGAGAGGGGGGAAGAGAAAAGGATAGTTGTTCACCTTGCTAGTAAAGAATTGTCAACCTAAAAGTTAAAGAAAGTAAACTGAATTGAGAGAGAGAGAGAGAAAGAAAGAGATGTTCACCTTGCTAGAAAAGAGTTGTCAAACTTAAATGTTCGAGAAACAAAGTAAACTGAATTAAGAGAGAGAGAGAGAGAGAGAGAGAGATGTTCACCTAAAGAACTAACAAATTTAAAAGTTCGAGAAGCAAAATAATTTAAATTGTGTGTGAGAGAGGGAGTCATTCACTTTGCTAGTAAAGAATTGTCAAACTTAAAAGTTCGAGGAACAAAATAATCTGAACTGAGAGAGAGAGAGAGAGAGAGAGAGAGAGAGAGAGAGTTGTTCACCTTGCTAGTATAAAACGTCAAACTTAAAAGTTGGAGAAATGAAGTAAACTGAATTAATTAAATAGAGAGATGCTAACCTTGCTAGTAAAGAAGACCCTTTTCTCAGGGTTATCGAATTTGGAGTGCACCCACGATCTACAATCGATGGTGAGGGAGGTGGCATTGTCGCCCGCAGGGGTGAGCACGATGTTGTGGAGATACATCTCCTTGAGGTGCTCGTTCTCTACCACCACCGCGCCTACTTCTCCGAACGTCGAAGGGACTGAGAACTCGCCTTCGTACTTGACTTTGTCGCAATGCTTGCTTGCTTTGTTAGTGTAGCCCGCTATGGTCTCCTTCTCCAATCCTGTTCCTGTTAAGTGAAACACGATTAATACTGTAAGGTATTGGCTTTCCGAAGTGTCATACCAACTTTGGTCAAAGTGATCAATGCATGGTGAAGGGAGCGACTGGACATAGTTCATATATTGTCCTGAGGGCTTCGGAGTCATTAGAAGTGACATCGGATGGTGTTTGAGTGTTTTTAGCATTATCCGGTGCTAAAACGGACTCAAGCAATTAAAAAGCTGCAGAACTTGTGTTGGGTACAGGTACTGGAACTTGGTACCGGAACCCCATGCAAGTTCAAAAATGCTAGCTCTCGGTTTAAGATACTGGGCCTGGGGTACCGATACTGGAAGGTCATGTATCGGTGCTCTATTGAAAGCTCAAATAACCAATGTTCGGGTTGAGGCACCTGGTTCGGTGGCGTACGGTACTAGAAGGTCGGTACGGATACTGGAGGCGCTCTGGTAGTCTATTATAAACCCGAAAATTCACTTTTCGGTTGAGGTAACCCGGTTGGGTGGTACCGGTTATGGAGGCCGAGTACTGATACTCAATTTCGGTATCGGTACTTAATGCCGCGAGATGCAAAGCTGAACTGGCGGCAAAATAGGTAATTCTTGGAGGTCTTAAAAGTGATTGTGGTTAACTTATAAAAGGCCCAATCCTCTTCTTCGTTTCATGCTGAAGAACTTTCTCTCCTCTCTTGATTTTTTCCTTCTTCTTCTCTGAACTCTCCAACAATGGTGGATTTTTGGAGGAGTTTTGAAGATTGGGCTCTTGAGGAGTGAAGAGCTGTAACAGGTGGAGCTGAAGGTTAGAGAGCCCAATGGTAAGGTTTTGGCAAGTTTTAGTTAGGGCTTTGTAACCCTAAGTTCATGTCCTTGGGATTCTTGTAACTTAGAGACCTGATATCTGAATCCCCATGCGTATTTAGTGTCGATGACCATTGTTTGTGAACTTAGGGTTTAATTGGATTGTTGTGGTTATGAGGTTTATATGAAATTAACCCTTAGTTCCTTAATTGAAGGGGTAAATCGACGGATTGGCAGCTTGAATCGAGTTTCTCGAGCCTACGCGTTATCATTGAAAAAAAACATACGATTTGCCTCGTTACCTTGGGTCGAGTCAAAACGGCTTGTCGATAAATCGCGGCCTAGGTTTCTTCGCTTTAGCATCGATATAAGAGGGTGTACTTCCGATTGTTAATTTTCCGATATGATTGGTTATTTATTGTTTGGCCAATAATTGTAATGTATAGAACTCATGCATTATAGTGTTAGTATGTTTTGGTGTATTCATTCCTGCTGCTCATTATGGTAAATTACAAACATGAATGGAACTAAATGTTAGACGATAAGGATTGGGTCATGGAACATTGGAAACTACTATAGTGCCATGAGTCAGCTGTGACTGAGAAACATATTTGAGGTGGAATTGTGGATTTCGATAGTGATGAATGATAAACACTAGAATTAGTGTTTAAGGGATGGATTGATCCTGAGTATTGTTTGCCCTATGTTGGTAAGGGTACTCTCAAGTTAGGAGTGGCTATTGATTGTCTCACATAGCGGTCCTGTCGGTCTTGTTGGTGGCTCGCTTACCTGCAAGCAGTGATGCTCGACAAGTAGTCACATTGGTAAACGATACTATCAGCAGACGGTCCTTCGATAAGGTGGTAGCGAGCGTCTCCGATCTATGGATTGGTTATGAGTTGGACTCAACCTTTCGGGTAGCGTATGATTGGTTATAAAGATTGAATGACGTTGCATCATGACTATAATGGTTTCTTTGCTCACTTTATATATATTGTTAGGCATAGTAGGCAGATGTTGGAGATAATATTATTTTTGCTCTCTTTCTACTTATTGTCTACTTAGTCACCATAGTGGAAAAGTCGGTCGGGTCGGCGTCTATACACTGAACAGTTCTATTTGTTTATTTGCAGATTCCCAGGTTCCTTAGCGGAGCGGCAAGGATCGTGGCAAGGGACATAGCGCCTAGGTAGTAGGCCCCTCCCTCCATGCAATCAGAATTACCATATTATATATTAATTAGGCTGGAATACTATGAGTAGTAAAAATGCTTATTTTGCTATCAATTTTTAACCTTTGGATGAAAAATTGTAGGGTCAGGATTGAGAAGTGGTCCACTAGGGTTGAGTGCGTCCATGGGTTTCTTAATCCAATGGTTGGAAATGATGAAAAGAGTTGTATCCAATGGCTAAAAACTGAGGCTAGCCAATGAAATTTTGTATAATTAGTAGCCCAGTCAATCATATTATATTATATATTATATATATCTTATTTATATTTAACTATTATCATGAGTTGATGTTTGTAGCTTTGAACTTGCAGTGAGATGGTAAAACCATATATGTAATTGACCATGGGTTTGCTATTTTGGTGAGTGTAAATTGATATAAACAACAATGAATATGCGTTGTTATAGTAAGTTATCTTTCTCTTGCTCTTGTATATTGCCTCGCGAAGTCATGATGATTATTTATTTTTTCCTTGGGCCAAACTCGATGTTGTTGCAGTCTTTGGTGCGGGCAGGGGAGCTTTGTCCGTTCGGCGGTTATGTTGCGTTCCGACGAACGCCAATGGCGGTATTTGCGGTGCTGCAGAATCAGGTGGTATCAGAGCATGAAAAAGAGAAGATAGGAAGGACTAGGAGATCTTTAGGATGGTAACCATAGGATATAGTACCGAGTGAGTGTGTTGATCAAAAAAACTAATTGATTAATGGCGGGGAAGTGTAAGTATGATTGGGTTCTATGCTAGTATGTCTATTGATACAATATTGGGAACGGATTCAAGTGTTATTCACTCTCAATTCAAGGAGGTTATGTTTGCGGCCGACGACATAATGTCTGAGGGTGGGAATGAATATGCTCGTAAACTTTCACCTAATTTGGTTATGGGTGGTTTAGTTTTGAGCTGTGTGGAGTTCGTGGGTTAAAGTGATTAACCAAATTGTTGCATTTCAGGAGACAATGGCGTTGGCGAAACGTCCTGAGACGAGATCCGCTTTGGCACCGCCTTCTGAAGTGCTTGAGCATTCTGGGTTTGACGAGGTCCAGGAATTGCAGGCGCAGGTGGCTGCACTGATCGGTATGGTGCACCGACAGGAGGAGCAGATTGGAAGGGTTCAAGGGGTGGTGGCGCGATAGGCGGTAGTGACGGCACCTGAGAGCCGGGAACCTCCCGCACCCTCGGCACGCGCCCCTAATGCTGCTGAGGGTGTAGATATCATTGCAGCACCATTAACGACTCACCCCGCACCGGCGAGCATTCCCCCGACGGCGTCTAGCTCCTCGGTACCTTATTTAGCGGCGGAGGAGGCTGAGAGAGAGCGAGGACTTGCGGCCCTCACGACCTTTAAGAGGTTCAACCCTCCTACCTCCGACGGAGAGGTGATGGATCCTTGGATTGTAGAGTCTTGGATCGCCACGATGGAGACTCTATTCAAGGATATTTATACTTTGGAGCGGGATAAGGTGCATTTGGCTGCTCATTGCTTCGAGAAGTCGGCCCGAGTTTGGAGGAGGGGAGTGAAGAAGAATCGATCCCCAAACCTTCCTCCGGTCACTTGGGAGGAGTTCCGGAGATTGTTATTCACCGAGTACTTCCCCGATAGCAATAAAAGAAAAATAAAATAGAATTTTCGAAAGCTGAGGCAAGGGAATCACTTAGTAAAGGAATATGAGCGGGAGTTCTCGCATATCGTGAATTGCATCTCGGCCGTGGTTCAGGGCTACCAGGACAAAGCGGAGTGCTTCGAGCGAGGACTTCGGCTCGAGATCTTTAAGGTGGTTCACTCCTTCAGGCTTCGGACCTTCGTTGAGGTTTTGGATCGGGCCCTTTAGGTAAGAGTATGGAAATGTGTTTGCGCGGTCAGAGCGCGAGATGTTCGAAAAGGACAAGGAAAAGAAATGAGCTATCAGTAGCTCCAGGGGACAATCGAGTTCCAAGGAGACCCCAAAGTACCCGCCAGCACAGCCGAAAGGGCGGACCTCCTCGGTGTGTCATTTGTTGCGGAGAACACCGACCGATAAATTATGAGCAGCATGAGGGGAGGTGTTTTAGATGTGGCCAGGTAGGACATATGAGCCGTCAGTGCCCGGGAGGATCATCGCTTGCCCCGTCTACTATTTCGGTTCAGTCGGCCCCTTGACAGTTCATTGGAGCTTCGCCCGCTGCTGTATCTGCTGGACGTGCTATGGTACCGCGTCAATCTAAGGGATCCCGACCGGCGCCTAGTGGTCGTGTATTCGCCGCTCAAGTGGAGGAACCTGCTATGGTTAACGACGTCGTGGCAGGTATTGTGTTAATAAATGGAATCAGAACTAGAGCTTTATTTGACACGGGCGTGTTGCATTCATTCATTAGCCAATCATTTGCTAGTGTGCATGGCATAGAGGTTAAAGTGAGTGAGGATGCTTGGTGGGTTGACGCTTCTGAGCACACGTTTAGTGTTAAGGAGGAGTGTTTGGCTTGTCCAGTGCAAGTGGGCGACTGGATTATGCCGGCACACTTGCTCGTGTTGAAATAGTTGAAAGGGTTTGACTTGACATTGGGTATGGATTGGCTTTCGAAGTACTATGTGACCATTGATTGTGATAGTAAGGTGATAACCTTTCGTGAGCCTGGACAGGAGAAGTTCACCTATCGTGGATATAGGATTTCGCTCTTTGTCATGACGGTGATGACGTTGTGAGCAAGAAAGTTGACTAATAGTGGTTGTGTGGCTAATTTAGCAACTGTGGTGGAGACTCATAAGGAGACTCTAGTACTCGACGATATTCCGGTGGTCAGAGAGTTTCTGGATGTGTTTTCCGCAAAGTTGCCAGGAATACCAAATTACCGGGAGATCGAGTTCGTGATAAACTTGGTTCCCGAGGCTGCACCTGTTTCGAAAGCTTCGTATAGGATGGCACCGCCCGAGTTAAAGGAGTTGAGGGCTCAGGTGCAAGATCTCCTTGACAAGGAATTCATCAAGCCAAGTGTATCGTCATGGGGAGCCCCGATGCTATTTGTAAAGAAGAAGGACGGGTCGCTCCGGCTGTGTGTGGATTATCGTGAGCTGAATAAGGTCACGATAAAAAATAAATACCCGTTGCCTCGCATCGACGACTTGTTTGATCAGTTGCAAGGGTCTCGGGTGTATTCGAAAATTGATCTTCAGTCAGGATATTATCAATTGAGGATCAAGCCGGAGGATGTTCACAAGACCGCGTTCCGTACGCGATATAGACATTATGAATTCACGGTTATGCCGTTTTGGTTCACAAATGCCCCTACAGTATTTATGGATTTAATGAATCGTATTTTCAAATCCTTCTTAGATCGATTTGCCGTGGTATTCATAGACGATATATTGGTCTACTCCCGTAGTGACTAGGAGCACGAAGAACATTTGAGAATTGTGCTACAAGTCCTTCGGTCGGAGAAACTCTATACAAAGTTGAAGAAATGCGATTTTTGGCTCCGTGAAGTCGCTTTCTTGGGTCACATAATTTCTGAGGGTGGTGTATCTGTTGACTCGAGGAAAATTGAGGTAATTAAGGATTGGCCTTGCCCGACGAATGTTTTGGAGGTCCGCAGTTTTGTTGGTCTTGCGGGCTATTATAGGCGGTTTGTGAAAGGTTTCTCGAAGATTGTTATTCCACTTACCCGCCTTACACACAAGGGAACTAAATTTGTGTGGAGCGACGAGTGTGACCGGAGTTTAAAAGAGTTAAAGGAAAAATTGACTACGGCTCCAGTACTCGCCCTCCCAGTTCTGGGGGAAAGTTTTGTCGTGTACAGTGATGCATCCTATTAAGATTTTGGGTGTGTTTTGATACAGCATAGGCAGGTTATTGCATATGCCTTCCGCCAGTTGAAGAGCTATGAGACACTACAAGGAAATGGAGCTCTACCGACGTTTTTTTAGGGATGCTTCGTTTGAGCGTCGGCAAATCCCAATTTATCTCCTAAATTATCGATGCTTAGGGTAAGCGTCGACGAAATAAAATTTTAGGCGCTGAAATAATTAAGTGCCCGCGAAACGCTACGCCCGCGAAACGCCCGCATAGCGCGAAAACATAGCGCCAAAAGTGATAAAAAAAAAAAACCCTAAGCCTCATATTAGTTCTATTTTCACATTTCCTCTGTCACTACATGCCTTTTTCCATTCCCACCTTCCTTCACAGGTGAAGAAGAAGGTGATCTCCCGCATCCATCGCTGCGCCCTCTCCCGCCTCTGCCGCCGCTCCCACTTCTCCGCCCAATCCCACCGCCAATTCGTCTAGGGCGCCCAGCTCCTCGCCCGCGCCCGCTCCTTCTCCATTTCCTCCGCCTCCACCTCCACCTCCGCCCTCGCCCACTCCGCCATCGCAGAGGCCGCTGCTGCCCTCGACGCTTGCGATGCCGCGCCCCACATCTTGAAGGCCCTCGCCCTCGACCTCTTCGGCCACCGCCTCCCCTTGCTCCGATCTCTCGACGCCGCCCTCTCCCACCAGCCACCAAATCCCTTTCCCCCAACGAGTGTGGCAACGCCCTCTTCAAGTGCGCCTGGATCCAGCTCGCCCTCAACCACCAACGCTGCCTCGACGCAGCCCTCGCCGACCTCCTCGACACCGCGCGCAGGGCTTATGGATGGAATGAGAAACTTGAATGAGCTTCTGGAGCTGGATGCAGAAGCTCTGATATGAAGTTTAGCTTCAGCAGGAATCTTCTGGTACTTACTAATTAAAAAACTTGTAGGGCTTTTCTAAAGAATCTACTCAAAGAGCATTGATTTCTATAGAAGGTCTATATAGGCCCCAAGTTTATGAGTCTGAGTTTTGAAACATATTGTGAATTAAAAGTAGTGACAGAGTCTGTCAACCTCCAGATTTTGAGAAATAGTATGTGCAGAATGAAGCAAAATAATAGTTATATCTTAAAATTTGCATTCATTTACCCAAGTATCCTTCCGCTATTGAAAAACATGGTCGTATTAAAAAGGTAGTTGATACTAAATTTTAATAGGCCACACTCTTCTTTTGAAAAGATAGGTGCTTAAATTATCTGGAAAGCATGAGAAGTAGGTGACATATTTAGGCCTTGTTTTGTTATGCATCAATTTTACATTTTTTTCCCCTTTTTTTTCTCTTTCACTTAATTCCATGCTTTGCGTAGTCTGATGACAGATTGTTTGCAATCTCTGCAACATTGGTGTTTGTTTTTTTTTTTTTAAGTAGTAGGAACAATTATCTCTAAGGCCTTTGCCATCCTCGGCGAGTGCTACCAGCACAAGGGATCCGTCGAGGCTGCACGGTGCACCTTCGACCCTGCCATTTGGATTGACGCCTGCTTGGAATTGGCTCGGCAGGACCTACAGAGGCTATCCGGATCCAGAGGCAGAGACATGAGCAGCTGAGTAAGGGTTTTCTTCCCCTGTCCCTCTCCGTCTTTCTTGTTTTTGTTCCATTTCGTGTAGGGTTTTTGAAAGTTGGATTGTTCAATTTCTCTTTCGATTTCTTTACAGGACAAGAAGGCTCCATAGCTCAAGCTCTCTCTTCGATCTCATTATTGAGGACATGAGATCCGGTCCATCCATAGTTCGAATACCAGTCCCTTGCTGAACCCAGCCTCTTCTTACAGGAATTTCCATTGATAACTTGTGATGCTGCATTTACTCCCTCAACTGCCAAAGTTGTTCTTGGTACGTAGATTGAGACATTGGATTGCAAACTATTACTGTAAAACTCATAACGAGTTTCGGATCCGATCCATACCGCGGGGGGCTCCGCCCCCCGCACCCCCTGGCGAATGTCAGTGGTGGGCTACGGGCTCGGGCCTGTCGGCCCGAGCCCTCCGCTACCCACCACAGACATTCATTTTTCCTCCATATTTTTCTTTTTCAATTTGGTCGCACCGCGAAACAGTCGGCGAATCAAAAATCCGAACTTGAGTCGAATATTAATTTCGAGTCACATCTAACAATATGCTCCAAAATTTTTTTTGGTTTCTAAAACATCTTTGCTTCTTTTTTGCGTAAAATATTTAGATAGAACAAACTCTGAAAAAATGAAGTCTAATAGAATTTGTTGGACTGATCTAACGGTTTGTATGGTCTTAGATGCTTGACGTTTGTTAGCAGATGCCCATAGCAGAATTCTTATGAACTCCCACACAAGGTTAATTGCTTGATTGAATCTTCCATCATTTGTCATTCAACCTTAGCAAGTTGTAGGTACTGATTGTAGAAATTTTTGTGTTGTTCTACCAACTCATTAGCCACCACTTTGTTAGGAAAGAGCTTAATTGAATTAATATGCTTGAAGTTCTTTTTCCGTCGTTTAACAATGTACTTTGATAGAATTTTAACCACACCTTGATAATTTAGCACCGAGAGCACATGCCTACCTGAAATACCTTGAATTGAAAATAGCAACAAAATATAGCTAAATTCAAACTCATTTTCACTGTAAAGAACCTCATAGCTCTTTTGCTATAAGGCTAAACCATCTTTCACTCTTGTATGGTCTATTACCTCAAAGAAGGATACTAATCCATCAACTTTCACTAGCGAAGGGGTGCAATAGGTCAAAATCTTGATCTCTTCTTGGAATGTTAAACATTTCCAATATTGTGTAAACCTTGCATAATTGCTGTTTCATGTAAAATTGTATTACTAATTGAAGGCCTATACTCTATATGCACATGAGAAAAAAGATCTAATTTTTTTAGATTGTAGTGTTTAACATAGTAAAATCTTTTTATCAAAAAATTTGCTTTGATATATCCTATAAAATATATTTGTCACCTAAGAAATGTTATTGGCTGATATTTTTATGAAAACAAGATAACTTAGCATTTTTTTTATTTGGTACTTTTCTAAAAATCCTAGATGGCCCTTAAATTTTTGTTTGAAACGTGAAACTAGCCATACAATTAGTGTTTAATTCCAGATAAGCTCTATCATGTCAAACATTTGATTCACAAGTAATATTACACTGCTAAATAATAGTTTTAAATATTACAGGAATACAATTATTCCTAACCAACACCATAGCACCGTTCCCGGCTCGACAAACTCATTGGTAATAGTTAGTCAAAGCGAAATTTTTGGATAAGGAGCTTCAAAATTCTACAGTGAGGAGAGCAAGATCTTCTTGGTATGGTAAAGCTTATTATTTTGCATATTTTTCTGTATTTTTTTTTTCAATTTTGTAGTATTGTTTTTCTCTTTATTGACATAGGAAGTCGTAAAATTTCTTAATTTTAATTTGCAAATAAACTATGATCTTTCTTTGTTATTAATTCTTTTCATGAATTGGTTGTAGATGAATTCCTTTCATAATTGTAATTGAATTTAAAATAACCATATAATTAATAATCACGGCAAATTAAATTATGAGAATCATCATTTATAATTATGGATTCTAACTGATTTGTTATTTTTAAATTAATTTCCATAATTTTGGAAGTAAGTGTGTTAATTGAAATGCTAAATTTTTTAGTAAGGAGTATTAGTGTCAACTCTAACTAAATATGAAGTTTAGAACAGTCCATTATTTATTTTTATTGTTTGGGCTCAATTTTATAAAGCTAAATATCTCTTTCTACCCTAATGTTTATAGTTGAGACTGAAGTTCTTGTTCTTTATTTTACTTTTTTTTTTAACATATGGGTTATAATCATACAGATTGTGATACAATGGACAAAAGTTGGATAAGTAAGCCGAGAAATGATAATGCGTACATTGATGGTGTTAGAAATTTTATTAAATTTGCTATGGAAAAATCATCGATAAATGGCAAGATCTTATGCCCATGTCGAAAGTGTTACAACAATTCTTCTTTTGTACCAGAAGTTGTCGAAGAACATTTAGTGTGGAACGGTTTTTTATTAGGTTACAATGTTTGGGTATTTCATGGAGAGTCATTTGTGACATCTTCAAGTGAAATCGAATGCACTTCATTTGCTCTAGGGTCTACTAGTGCACAAGAAAGTAGTTCAAGACAAGATGGTCTAGGAGGATTGCTACAAGATGTCTTTGGAATTATGGGTACTAATTTGAATAATGAACAAGTAATGAATGAGACTATTCCTAATAATTTAGAAGAATATAATGACGAGGCGTATGCTACCGGATTTCTCGGCGAGCAAAATTTTAATGAGAGGTCAATGCAATCATCACCTAGTGAAACAATCCGATATAAAAACTTGGTGAAAGATTGTGATCAAGAATTATATCCAGGTTGTAAAACTTTTTCCAAGATATCATTCATTCTCCGCTTATTCCACCTCAAATGCTTAAACGGGTGGTCTGGAAAATCCTTTACAATGTTGCTTCAATTATTAAAGGATTCATTTCCTGAAGGAACCTCTTTGCCGTCATCTTATTATGAAGCTAAAAAGCTAATAAAAGATTTGGGTCTTGGATATGAGAAGATTCATGTTTGCCCTAATGATTGTATGTTATATTGGGGTGAGACGATGGATCAAGAGTATTGCAATGTGTGTGGATCTTCACGGTGGACAATGAACAAAGATGATGATGATGGTTCTGATGATTTGCGAAGAAAAAAAAAGCCGGCCAAAATATTACGCTATTTTCCTTTGATACCAAGATTAAAAAGAATTTATATGTCATCTAAAGTTGCTTCGTTAATGAGATGGCATGATGAAGGTCGCATTAAAGATGGAATCTTGAGACACCCAGCAGATGGCCTCGCGTGGAAATCATTTGATGATCATTATCTTGATTTTTCTTCCGATCCTCGTAGTGTTAGACTTGGTCTTGCTAGTGATGGATTTAATCCTTTCCGAACAATGAGTACCACTTATAGCACTTGGCCGGTGATATTGATTCCTTATAATTTACCTCCGTGGTTATGCATGAAACAATCATCATTGATCCTATCAATGGTCATCCCCGGTGAAAAAGGTCCAGGTAATGATATTGATATTTATTTGCAACCTTTAATAGCGGAGTTAAAACAATTATGGGATGGTGTTGATACTTTTGATGCTTCTACTAAGCAAAACTTTATCATGAAAGGAGCTCTTATGTGGACTGTTAATGATTTTCCTGCTTATGCTAATTTATCCGGTTGGAGCACAAAGGGTCGTGTTGCTTGCCCTTGTTGTGGGGTTTCAACCGATTCACGTTGGTTGAAGCATAGTAAGAAGTTTTGTTATATGGGTCATCGTCGATGGTTAGAACCAAATCATTCTTTTCGATATCAACAAAATCAATTTGATGGTACTATAGAGTTGCGTTCCGCTCCAATATCACCATCTGGAATTGATGTCCTAAGGCAACTAGAGGGCACAAGTTATAAATACGGCAAAGGCTCAAAATCTTCTAAGAAAAGGATGAGAGAGGAAGTTGCTAGTTCTGCAAATCAAGTAGTGGATGAAGTTGGCACTACAAATCAAGTAAGAGTGTTTGAAGATGCCGATGAGTTCATTGGGGATGACCATGATTTTCATGAAGTTGGGAATGATAGTGATACATTAGATGCATCAACACAATGTGTAGTGAAAAATTTGTGGAAGAAAAAGAGCATCTTTTTTGAACTGCCATATTGGAAGTACAATCTTCTTCGACATAATTTAGATGTCATGCATATACAGAAGAATGTTTGTGATAACTTTATTGGAACCTTTTTGAATATGCATGGTAGGACAAAAGACAATTTGAATGCACGGAAGGACCTAGAGGATATGGGCATACGACATGATCTACATCCCAAGTTGCAATCGAATAATAAAACTTACATACCTCATGCAATCTACACTATGTCTACACAAGACAAAGTAAATTTTCTGACAGTTTTAAAAAATATTAAAGTTCCGGATGGGTATGCATCGAATATTTCAAGATGTGTGAATCTAAAAGAACGGACACTTTCAAACCTCAAGAGTCATGATGGTCATATTTTACTGCAGGATATTCTTCCATTAGCTTTGAGAGCATCTATGTCAAAACAGATTATCACAATTATTTCGGAGCTATCATTATTTTTCAAATCAATATGTTCCAAATCTCTTGATCCAAAAGCTCTTGATCAGTTGGACTCAAGTGTTGCATTAACACTATGCCACATTGAGAAAATATTTCCCCCTAGTTTTTTCACTATCATGGTTCACCTCATTATTCATTTAGCATCGGAGGCCAAATTAGGTGGTCCTGTACACTACAGATGGATGTATCCCATTGAAAGGTGAGAAATTTAAATCTAAGTAATTTATGTATCATTAGTTTATATATTTGACCAATTTATTACTAAGCAAATTAACAACATATAATTTTACAAAATTTTATTATGCTAGGTACTTGGTACGCCTAAAATCTTATGTACGTAACAGAGCTAAACCAGAGGGCTCGATTGCTGAAGGATACATTGCAGAAGAATGTTTAACATTTTGTTCAAGATATTTGGAAGGTGTGGAAACAATATTCAATCGACCACAAAGAAACTATGATGATGTAGATAATGCGGAAGCTTATATGTTCTTATCCGGTGGGCGAGTATTAGGAAATTTCGAAAGCATTGTGCTTGATGAAATCTCATTAGCGCAAGCACATCGCTATGTGCTACTTCATTGTGACAAAATCACTTCATATCGTAGGTGAATACCATTTTATTAGTTTTATCCATAATATTTATTTTTTTTGGTACAAATTTGAGTCCACTAAATGATTAGCTATTGACATAATATAGAGAATTTTTGGTGGCTCAACGGAGAGCTAATCGTGCGATTCGAGCTAATCAAAGTATTGAACAAAAGTGGCTGGTAGAAAAATTTCCTGAATGGTTTTTAAGACAGGTAAACAATAATTATTGAATGAAATGTTATATACATTTTACTATAAAATAATTACTTAACCTATTCTTGATCATAGGTACCAAAACTACATGAGAACAATTGTTCAGAAGAAATCATTGCAATGGCAAGAGGTCCAAATAATATTACAAAAAGATTTAGTGGTTTTATCATAAATGGATTTCGGTTCCACACAAAGGATCGTGAAAAGTTTCGTAAGACTCAAAATAGTGGAGTTATGGTGGAAGCAGACGGGCAAACTTATTATGGCGCACTCACTGATATTTTTGAGCTAGATTATTTTGGGAAGTTTAAAGTTGTCTTATTTCGTTGTGATTGGGTGGATGTTAGGTCACCAAGGGGTTTAAAGCAAGACACGAATGGATCAACTCTTGTTAACTTTTCCAAGTTGATACACACTGGGCAATTTTTGAAAGATGATCCATTCATATTCTCATCTCAAGCAAAACAAGTATTTTATGTACAAGATCCCAGAAATGAAGATTGGAATCACGTTATCATGACAAAACCAAGAGACTTGTATGATGTAGAGGTGGAGGTGCAAGAAGAGGATGACGAGACTTACACCCAATGCTTGTTTTCTAATGTTATGAGTGTTGATGAATTAAATGATTGCACAAGTTGGGTCAGAATAGATGTTGAAGAGGGGCACTAGTACTTAATTTATCTTATACTAGCTTGTAATATGTAGGTTATATCTTTATCTCTATTAAAGTTACATGATTCTGGTGTGCTATCTCTTTAGTGAAAGTTGAGTTTTTTATATTAGAATTTATTCTCTTGCATATATATTACAATTTATTCTCTCTAGAGTGCATTTCCTTTAAATCTTTGTCCGTGTTGGTTTTTTATATTAGAATTTATTCTCTTGTATACATATTGCTTGTAGAAGGAAAGAGATAGTTGCCTTTGTTTAATTGTTTAATGGTATATCAATTGATAGTTCAATCTCATATTATTATTATACATATATTTACAAGAAAGGTTTGCATTCTCACACTGCACGACATGCAAGGCACAGTTCCATCTTCGAGTAGAACTGCTGGAAAATTATTCGTGGCGTAAAATTAAGTTTCGCATCTTCGTTGCTAGAGATGTTCTCCTAGTATTCCTTGCTGTACAAACTGTAAGAGTAAACTTTTTGAATGCTGCCCACTAGATTGTTATAATTTGAAAGTACTGTGACGTTTGGTGAATTTAGATAGCATATGATGGAAAGATTGAATGACTTTTCAATGATAGTGTGCCAATTCGAACTGCAAAAGTTTTTTTTTTTGGATAAGCCGTGTTTATCTTGCTTTCATAGAGAGAATGGGAGGACTTTACATCTGCCTTTTATCTTGTGTCGCAATAAAAGTCAAGTTTTCACTATTGCAGTTGCAAACAATGTAAGGGGGATTAATCACTAATATATAAATTTCTTTATAATAGGACCTTACTAATTTTTAGGCTTAATAATATATGTAGTCCTGATGTTAGCTTTATCATATGAATGGTTTGATTTTTATCATCTTTTCCTTTGTCTCGTAGGTCATTGCTACTCTCAAAGCATCCTATACCCTTCTACTACTGCATAGGTACATTACTAAATCTTATTGGATTCAATACATTTTTTACTGACTTGAAAAATTTATATGCTTTGAATTAAATGAAGTTCTTTTGATGACTGTTTTGGATGCTATATTATTGTCACCTGTTGGATGGTTTAGCATTCCTAGTACCTTCTTATAGCAGTCTGGTAGAGACGAGTTGAACAAGCCAGTAGATGTCATCCAATTTGGTATATTAGGTTATGTATGATTTAATTTATCTTACATCTATTCTATTAAAAAAATTATATATCTTACATGTATGCAAGACTGTGAAGTTTGAACTTAAAATGTCCTTTTTTGTGCTCATTTCATTGCCGTCTTGTTGGAGAGGATGGAAATCATGTTCTATTTGCTGGAAAATTATTTGGAAGCGAGTAATTAGTTGCAATGATCTAGATTTCTCCTTTCTTCTCCATTGTTTCCTTTTTTCACCTCTCTTCTCCTATTTCTCCTGTTCTTTCTAATTTTTCCTATTCTATCTCCGAGTATAAACAACTAAGAAAATTTTAATACAAAATTATTTACCTGCTGATTTGGAAAGGGCCAAATTCCTGGTATGTAATAATTTGCTCTTTGTACTGATTCAACTCAACTATGGTTCAATAATTTTATTTACTATATCATAACTAGGAAATTTTTTTTTCTTATAAATTTAGTTGTCTTATATTGTAGTTGTAGTACGAATAGCTTTTTTGAAAGCATCTCTATGGTAAGCAAATAATTATTCACACAATTTTCAAGTAAATTTTGTATATTTGCTCCTCTCAGCGTATACTAATCTTCTTTAACATTCAATAGTAATATTTCAATTGACACATTAATTAATCATATAATTATCGTATTCAATAGGTATTAAAATTATGGCTAGATCAAAGAGATTGAGACAGTGTGAGATCACAACAGAGGATGAAGTTCAATTGAATGGTAATGAACAATCTCCTGTCTTACAAACACAGCATATCATAGAACATGATGCAGATGCAAGTTCAAATAGTGATTCTGATTCTGCTTCTGAAAATGAACCTCAAGTTCAAGAACAAGTGGATCATGAATATAATGACACATTAGAGATAGAAGGTAACTTTCATTTATATATTTGATTATAAGCTTATTTATATTTTGATATGTCTATTTGTTATGTATTCTTTATATATAGATGACCAAGGACACACAACGAATAAACGAGGAATGACACGTGCTAAGGATGTATGGAACTTGCCTAATGGGCAAAGAATTGTAATTAAATGTAACAAATTTGGGCAGCCAGTGAAGAAAGGGGGTGGCATCCTTGGAGGTTGGCTTGGGACTCTTTCACGAAAAGGAAATTTCTGTTCTCTTAGCTACAATAGTTGGAAGAAAGTGCCTAACACAGTGAAAACCGAACTTATTCAACTAACTCGGGTAAAACCAATTGTACTAATCTTTTAGTAGCACAAAATTCATGTATACTCAATAGTTGTTGTAGGAGTTAATTTTTTTTATGATTAGTAATCATCTACATCCTGTCCTATTAAACTTATCGTGTAGTTATCATTAACAATGATCATTGTTGATGTATTACTAGATCATTTTGTAGGGGAACCATTTGTGAATGAAAAAGGGTGCAATTTTTTTTTTAATTCGACAAACTTCATTTAGTTATAAAGTTCTTAGCATTATAGATGTAGTTTTGCAACTCTATAATAATTTTCAGTTAGTGTTTAAAACCTTTATATTCCTTTTAAAGTTTTTTATGCCTATAGTTTAAAAATATCGCAAGGAGCTTAAATATTATGATATTCTTCAGTAATAGATTAAAAGTAGTTCAATATTAATTTCTAATGAGTTTTAGTGTTTAAATTTTGACTATATTTATTTTCTCTTGTAGACTAAATTTAAACTGCCAATGGACAATAATGTCAATGCATGGATATTAAAATCAGTTAGTCGAAAATGGAAGGATTATAAATGTGAACTAAAAGCAAAGTATATGATAGAGGACTACACAGAGCAACAAATAGTGAATGTTGTTCCCAAGGAAATTGTGCCTCAACAGTGGGTAGACCTTGTGCATTACTGGTTTTCGGAAAAAAGTCAGGTAGAGTGTTTTTATACATTAAATGATTATTCCTTGAAGTTACAAATTTTATGGTTCTAAGCACAATTTTTTTTTTGACAGTTATACTCTCGGATAGGGCGGGCATCACGTGCAAAACATACAACTCCTCACACAACAGGCTCTATGTCTTTTGCTAGGAAAAGACAAGAATTTGTATGCCAATTTTATTATTACTTTAGCTTTTATGAAGTGTAGCTTTTTAGTATTTTTTATCCTGATATATATACTTGGTTTGGGTGCAATATAGCTCTATTTGATTACACTTTTTGTATTTTTTCTTAAGTTGTTAAGTAGTTTTAACTTGTATATTTGGGACTAATTTATTCACTGTCATTAATTACAGGAAGAGAAAAATCAAAGAGAACCTGGACGTATTGAATTTTTTGCAATTACTCACAAATCAAAAGATGGGAGTTATATTAATACTGCAGCAAGTAACTTCGTAGTGCGTAGTAAAAACACATTACTATAAATACATATGCACACAAATACAATTTTTTATAGTTGAATTAATTTTTCTTTTATTTTCTCTATGCAGAGTGATGCCATGGTAAAAGTGAATGCTAGTATCACTTCAGGATCTTCAGTTTCAGCTTCTGAGTTGGAGAATAATGCTTTTATTGGCATGAAGGGAAAAGATCGATATGGTCGAGTAAGAGGGTATGGGATTGGTGTAGTGCCAACACAAGTATTTGGGCCACAAGCATATATTGGAAATGTTCGATATGATGATAATATAGAAGAAGTACAAAGATTGAAATCAAAAATACAACTGATTCAAGATACATATGAGTCAAGATTGGTTGGAATGCAAGAAGAATATGAATCAAAATTAGATATGATACATCAAAATTATGAATCACGCATGAGTGGGATGCAATCTCAGTTGAATGAAGTCACTTCTATATTGTTAAACTTTGTCAGACCATCTGATATTTTAGGTGCCGAGCCAAGGGGTCGTACATCAACTTAGAGAATTTGTTTAATTCCTCATTTTGAGCTTTACTGGCATTAAAACTCAAATAGTTTATCATATATATTTTATTATGTTGATAATTTTGGGTTTTGTATTTAGTGAAATTGTTATGTTGATCATTTTGGGTTTTGTATTTAGTGAAATTGAAACAATTCTGTATCACTTTTTGTTTTAAATTTGAATTGTTCAATGTTAACTAGTTGGTTGTGGAATTGTTTTGAATTTCTCGTAAATTTGCTTGTGTAATCCTCTGGATGTTTATTCTTTTTAATATTCTATGAGTTGATGTGCAATTTGTAAAGTATATGATTTGCAAGTTTTAATAAAATGTCCGATCGAAAAAAATTAATCAAAATTTTAAAAAATATTTTAAAAATTGTTTTATGATATTTTAAAAAATGCCGACGCTATTACCAATTTTACAAGAGTCGCTTAAAAATTTTCATGAAATTTTAAAATACTTATGCAAAAACATTGGGACGGGCATTGGGAGCAAAGTCGAGCTAACCAAAATTTAAACTGACGACCATGCATGAAAGCTGCGTTAGTAATAACGCCAAAAGACGCATGCATAAGGAGCGTCGCCACTTTTTTTCTCGTTCGCGACCGCAGTTTGACACTATTAGACACTTTAATCAGACAAACTAACAACCAATTCGAACTACCCACTGCCCTAAGACTCGCTTTTCTTTTGCGTTCGCGAGGGAAAGCATGTTTGCCGCGAACGCTTAAAAAAGCGTCAGTAAAGTTCTAAAAAAAAATGGGATAGGTTTAATAGCATAACACGCTTTTTGTTGGTATTGTCGGATTTGATGTAAGGATTACAAAAACAGTAATAGGTAAAATATTGAGCAAATATAGCAACATCCATTACGCTCAACACACTTACCTTGGAATTAGGAATCTGTTATTCCTCTCGTACACATAAAGCAATCTTAATCTTCTCAATCAATAAATAAACTTAAAAAAATTATACACTGGAAATTCAAATAAAGGCCATCATGTTACAAGAAAAAGGAAAAGTAACGAGGCAACAATACCATATTAGAGCAAATGACAACAATTTGTTTCTCTAATAGTGCTGCAGCAAACAAAGTCAATACCTGTCCACATCAAAATGTCAAGTCAATATAGGTGAAACAACTTTAGCAATCCAATAAGGTGAAGCATATCCAAACATTTGATCAAATATATGAAGAAGACTTTAATGCTATAAAGATATATTTGTAATGTTTGACTATATTTGCAATGTTTGACTTCTCCATCTAAATTGATAGTGCACTGGCCATCATTACTAAATAAAAAGAATATGCTAAATGCCAAATATGCAATTGAAGGTTTTATTGCCAGAAAGTAAAATAAAAGCGCGCGGTTTAAATTTCTGTGATAGTCCCTATGATCATCATTCCATTGTCTTGTTTCCCTCTTTTCTTTAATGTGTGTGTTTAGTGGAAGAAGTGGTGGATCATCAGCAAAATACAACAAAGTTGAAAATAATAATAATAAAGTTTGATATACAGTTATACTATGGTAATGTAGAAGGGAATCCTCCAAATCAGATCAGAAAGAAGACTCCGTACATTCTCAAGCCTCAAGCACCCACATAAGCATGCAATGGTCCATACAGATAAAGCAGTTGATTCCTCCTCGGCTAGAAGAGCATTATTTACCTGAAAAGACAAGAAGAAGACAAGTTTAGTTTTTCTTTTCTTAGGGTAATAAATTGAACCCTTGAATAAAAAAAAAGGAAAATTCTGATAAATTTTTTGCCCTTTGCACTAAAAATTGAAAAACTTTTAAAAAAATGATAGCATCTATGCACCTCAGCCACCTCGAAGCTTGTACTGCAAGACCTAACATCAATCTGAGAACCAGCAATAGAAAGAGTTGTCTCGCCAGGCCTATTAAACTCCAAAGGATGCAAGTGCTCTAAGGGCTGGAAGGCAAGTGATGAACCTCTGCGAGGGCATTTTAACCGGTAATACTCGCAAATCACTTGTAAAGACCCATGATTATTTGCCTAAAAAATTTGAAGTAAACATATCAACTAAAATTTGCATGTGGGTAAACAAATAGTTTCGCATTCTTCAGCTTTAATGATATGAGTGAACCTTGGCCCATTCCAAGATGTTGTTGTGAGCATCTGAATCTTCATGACCAATGGAAGATGGCTCTTCATGGTCGGTATCATGAATATCACTCCTGAAGTTTCTATCTTCACAGGGGGAACCCTGGAAACTGCATGTAATAATGTCATTTCTAATTCATCACACTAAAGTCTGTCTTTAATTGCATGCTAATATTAAAGAAACAACATATTTACAGTATAATTCCACAAATATATGTAACTGAATTTCTCCTATTTCAATGAAGTATTTTTTACAGAAAGATATTGTGTAGCAGTGAAATCATCTTGAGATAAATGCTATGTCCGGAAGATACTTAGAACCCATACCCTTCTCCTTACTTTTAGCCGCATAAATCACCATTATTTTCCATTTTAACCAATATGAAAGACCCATCACAAAGTAACAGTCCAATTAAAATGACAGTTCTGAGTGAGTGTTTCAAGACAATAATAACTTGTAGCAATTTTGTATGGAGTAGCTACTCTCAAGACTCGAACCAACAAGCTTAGATGCAAGCCCAAACTTTTACCAGTGTGCCAAGCCTACGCCATAATGGAAAATTTATATGCCCATTTCAATTCACATAAAATATTTTAATCGTCATAAAGGAGCTCTTGACATATCATTTTTTTTTTTCCTTTTCAATGCAACTTTTTCTTTTTTTTTTTTGGTACCCAGCAAAGAGAACATACCTTGCAGAAGAATCAGAGCTCTCATACACATGGCAGCGCAGAAGAGGCAAAACATCATCAGTTATTCGAACATCAGATTGGTTGTCACCTGAATTTTCTTCAACAAAATTATCACATTCACCTGGAGCAATGACCCCAGTTTCACTTCCAGTTACATCCTCTCCTCCTTGATTAATTTCATTGTTATTTTCATTCTCAATGACTTTCTTGGAATCTATTTCCCATTCAAGTGGTTGGTCTTCCGCCAAACTTCTATTATCTAAGATTCTTTTAGGTGAAGATTCTTCGATACTCAATTCAGCAGAGTTGGTCTGGTCTACTGCATCATCAGCAAAGTATTGCTCCTCTTTTGGACCATCAGTTAGTTTATCAGTACCGTCATCCTCATTGGTTTCTTTTGAAGACAGCAAATTTAGCATGTCAACGCCTTTTGTTAGCAATTCCAACCTTTCCTCAATGAATATACTACAAATGAAGAAACAACGGAATTATTAAAGACATAAAATTGTACAGTGAATAGTTTCACCAGTAATAAATCACAATCTACGGATCAAAGAATCGCCAACAATTATGGAAGAGAACACATGAACAATGATTTAGGATTTTCAGCAAAAAGCAGAAGTTACCTCCTGAGTACACCAAAATGTAAATCAAAGAATGGAAGCTTCGAGAGTAGACAATAGCACCGTGGTGTAGTTACTATGTAACGGCTCAAGGATGAAAAGGAGGGCTTCTCTCCCAAAAGCATGGAAACCAAGTTGGAAGGTTTCTGTACAATTTCTTCAACTAATACGCAGCATCCATATAGGGTTGAATCATCAGGCACCTGAGTCATCAAAGTTCTAGTAAAATTGCCGTAGGCTGTCTGGCATACTGATGAAAAAAGAAATTATGCGCTCACATAAAGACGAGTTTATAATGATGGATTTTAATAAATTTGAGAGTTAAGCATAGTTTCATGCCCGCAAGCCACAGTTAAACCTCATTTAAATGTGAAAAACATAGTTTCATGCCCACTTAGCACCTTTTGGTGTATTTTAAAAAAATTCTATTAAATTAGATTTTAAGGAAAAAAAAAACAGGCCAACTTCTTGAAGAGGTTTTACAAGAATTGGCACTATAAGGGAAAGATTCACTCAACTTTCATACAAAATTGCAAATAAAAAGAAATACTAACACTTCGACATTTAGTCGTACACGGTCATCGTAGCAGCAAAAGACCAAAAGCAGAAATAAGAAACAGAATACAAGTCATAACGACTCCATATATATAGAGTAGCCAAAACATCTATAAGAGATGAGCAAGATGTTGACAACAATGGCATGGTTAGCCATACCTGTAGACGGAATACAAAAGACTGGCTGCTTTCCTTAAACTGCTCCTGTAAAGGACATTGTGTATCATAAGATGCACGATTTAGAAATAGAAAAAGGAGAATTTAAAGAATTATTGAACATCCAAGATGCAAGATTGTCTTTTCACATATATCACCAAGTTGCAACACCTTTTCATGCCCTGCGGAATATTCTTTACGCCCAAAAATACTCCCACCAAGTTTTATATGAATTTTATCAATAGCATGCGATAGTCAAAATCTCAAAGATCAAGCCAACTCATACAATTGGATGTATGCAAGGATGGACTTAGAGTTTAGACCGGCTTGAGATATTGTTCAGTATGTAAACAAGGATTAAAAAGGTTACTAAAGGTCTCGGTTATTTAGATAAATACAGGGAACCAAAAGAAGAGCTCTCCTTATTTTGGGGGTTTTGTGGGGCCCACATGTTCTTTTTTAATTGAGGGTTAATTGCACCATTAGTCCCAACCTTTGCACCATTTTTATTTTAGTCCCTAATATATATTTTTTTTGCAATCAGGTTCTCACTTCTTCTTGATTTCATTGCGACTACATCCCAACTGTTAAAAGAGGTATTAAAAATAACGAAATTACCATATTAGCGCCTACTTGGCTTTCTTTTCTATGTCAGTTTTGATCATAGTTAGTTAATTCGGATTCGGCAAAAATTCGGTACGGGTATAATTCGGATAAAATTCGTCTTCTAATTTTTAAATTCGTTGAAAAATACGGCTAAAAAACGGATTCGCCAATTATTCGGATAGGGGGGGGGGCGGACGTTTCGGAAAGGATTTTTTTGGATTTTTTTTTCATTTTCTATTTTGGGCTAGCCGTGAGGCCCGCGACCCACAACCGAGAACGCAAGAGCCGAACCGTCTTTTTGGGCGAATAATTCGGCGCTCACGAATTATTCGCGAATAAGTATTTTTGACCAAAAAAACGCACTTCTTTCCGAATTTTTCAGAAAAATGTAAATACGGCTGTTTAATTTGTTTCTTAAAAAATTCGCGAATAATTCGCGAATTAACTAACAAAGGTTTTGATCCCTATACTTTGCATTTTTTTCACTTTATTCCTCAAAAATAAAAATGCAAATCTTTGAATTTATATTTAAAATTACTATTAAAATTACAAATTTAAACTAACCAAAAATTAGAATTTTGAATTTGAATTTAAATTTTAAATTTGAATTGAAATTTAAATTTTAAACTTGAATTTTAAATTGAATCTTACTTTTGATTTTGATATTTGAATTTGCATTTAAAATTTGAGTTTTCCCTTATTTTGTGGGTACACTAATTGGGAACCCAAAAAAGGTCTCCCCTTATTTTGGAGGGTTGTGGGGTCTACATATAATTTTTTAAAGGATTAATTGCACATTGGCCCCAACGTTTCCACTATTTTTTATTTTAGTCCTTAACCCCTAAACTTTGCATGTTTTTCACTTTAGTCTCAAAAAGTAAAAATTCAAAATTTTGAATTTAAATTCAGAATTAATCTCAAAATTAAAATCTTTATCTATCTATCTATAATCTATAAATAAAATACATAAAAGAAAATTTAGGAATCAAATACTTTATTAGTTGTATCTATAGTGATAAAAGTTAACGAGGGCTTTCTTTTATCGTCAGCGACGACGGTGAGAATGTTACCGCCAATGCTACCAAAGACAGTGCTCTCACTTCAATTAATTTTTTTATATTTTTTTATTTGTAAATTCTACGCTGATGATAATAAAAAATTATTATACATTTTTTAATATTACAATGAGCTTTTCTTTTATTTTAAACTGGTTTATTTATTTTAGTTATTTGGCTGCCCGCCGCATTGCGCGGGTTCCTTAACTAGTATAAGGATAATTTAGAAGTAATTTGACCTTAGAGAATCGCCCAATACATAAGGGTAAATTTTTGGAATTTCAGTCAGCTTGTGAAGTGCTTGATCCACAAGTTCCACCAATGTGGGGGGACTAAAGACACTTTCAGCAGCATCACAAATTGGCGTTTTGAAGCTACATACGGAGATCCTGTTTATGGTCAATGTACTGAAGGGAAGTTAGAATGCTTATTAGAGAACCATATA
>NW_017891116.1:0-11258 GCF_001540865.1 Ananas comosus
AACAAAGAGAGATATGCATAAAGATAAGAATCATATAATAGAGATGCAGGGGGATGAAATGTAAGTAGAGGGCAATAAAGAATGTAGCATGTGTATAGATGTAGTCAAAAAAAAAATAGATAAAGAATGCACGTAGCATCTTAAACTAAGTAGATTGTATAATGATAACTCTAGTGTGAGTAGAGTTGATTGGACAACTAGGTTGTCAGGTAATCGAGTGGCATCTAACGCAGTGTTGAAGACAAAGATTGAGTAGTAAAGCGTAGTGTCCGACAATCTAGGTGTGTGCATCGAACCTAGCGTTAGCAAACCTAGCGTCGAACTACCAGTAAACCTGAAATGACATCTAGCAGAGAGACAGGAACTAGCAGTGTACCGTAGGTAAAGTGACATGGCCATAGAACTAGAGTGTTAAACCTAGGTTGATCGAGTATAGTTATAGCCACTAGGATGAGTTAGGTCGACGATATAGGGTTGGTAACCTCGACCTGTGAGAAGTGGAGTTCCGGATATCGCCAGGGACTTTGACTGTCGCCAGTACAAGCTAGAGGCGTGTTGTGCGACGACATTCCGCCGCCGAGTCTTGTACTGTGGGGTAGCATTGGGCGTGCAGGTGAGATCAACCGCCGCCGGCTTGAGCCTTGCCGTGGCTTTGTGCGAACGATCTTCGCCACCAGATGGTAAGCCATTGGGAGTGATCGAGGCCGCAGAGAGAACTGATGCATGTGCGGTTATAGTACGGCCCGGGTGCCGGCTCCTCCAGGTTGGCCGAGTCTGACAGAACGTGTTGTTGGGGATGGTGCGTTCCGTTCGCCGCCAACGTATGTCCGTTGTCTCGAGCCACGCTAGGTAAGTGCAACGCGATCGCCACCAGTGGACATGTGTGCGCTCGAGCCGGCTTAGCGTGTGCGACGACCTTCGCCTGCGTTTAGGGGCTGGAGGCGGGCTGTTGAGCGACCAGCGGCGGGCTATCCGGCAGATGATTGACTCGAAGCCGACTCGGGTTGTTAGCTATGATGGTGAAGGAACCCTTATGAGCAGAGATGGGCTTGAGCTGAGGTAAATAGTAACCCTTAGAGTAGTGGTTGGGTTGTGATCCTAAGGTATAGAATACCTTAGGGTTAAGATGTAAGCTAAAGTTAGCCAAGTACAAGTAGGAATTCATGATCTACTAGTTTGTTGCATGATTTTCATATTCGCCATATTGTTAGGGCCTAACATTATTTTCAATTGAAATATGATATCGCATCGTATATTGTTGAACTGACATGTTGCACGGGCCTACTTAACTTCGTCGAGCTTCCCCTTGGGTGGCGTACCACTGGGAACCATGAGTTGGTTCCACCCCACGTTGTTTGGGTTTCAGGTCGTTCGTGTGCGGCGCGGCCGGCGCGAGGCTAAGGGCGTCAGCTCGGTAGATAGCGGCCCCACCACACGAGACGAGGTAGCAAGTACCATCTGAGGCCAGTCTAGCTTAGGGTCTAGAGGTAGAATAATGATGTACGAACTTGTAAAATAAATGATGTAATACATGGATTAGTAAATTCGGAGAAAGTAATACGATTTGAGTCTACTGATATGTATTTAAAGGAATGCTTGTAACTTAGCAAGTAAGATTATGTATTTGATCATTCCTTATGCAAATCTGGTTGATATCCGTTCCTTGTTGGAAACTCGTTGATTTTTGGATTGCGCACGCCTTGGGCGTACTGGGGAGACTCTGTCTGCGTACAGGGAAATTCCCGGTCCGGTCCGGATGGTCTGTCGCGGCGCCCGCGACCGGTCCAAATTGGCGTTGGTCGCGGGCGTGACATAAAAGTATCATAATAAGAGTAGAAATCGGGAAAATGGTTTAGACAGACCTGATGGAGACCCTAGATAGTTTAAACCATAGGAGAATCAAGGCTCAATGAGAGACGGATTGCGAGTTGTGGCGAAAGTAATGGATTGGGTGTGTCATAACCTCTAAGACGGATATTAGAGGTAGACTCAAGGTATGGTTTATTCTCGACAGTGTGTTTATGTTGGGCGCAGCAACAACATAAAGCCGAATGACGAGAATAGACGTCCTTGTTTGCTTTCGCCTGATTGGCTTTTGAGCCGGTGTTAGTGGTCTCGTGTTCGACCAGGTTGGTCGAGAGCTATATCGAGTTGTCGTGTTTCAGGAAACGATGGAACCCGTAGGCGATCTTGCGTCCAGATCGGCGCGGGAGGGACAAGTGGCGCCCTGAGCAAATCAACGCGAGCGGAGACTCGAGCTTCGCGATCAGTTGGCGCACAATCATGGAGTGATGCGACAACAAGCTGATATGGTGCAGCGGCGGCAGGAGCTGCTATGCGCCAAGAGGAGCGAATGGAACGACTCCAAGAGACTGTGGATCGGCTGGTGGCGCGCCAGCTGCGGCTTGGTCGAGGAACACCGGAGTTGCGGCGGAGCTGTTTCCGTCGGGGTTGGGCGATCCGACTCTGTTGGCCCTGAGGTTGCGGCGGAAAGGGAGCGAGCCTTAGCGGCCCTCATGACTTTCAAGAAGTTTGATCCGCTACCTTTGATGGTGAAGATGCAGATCCGTGGGTCGTTGAGATGTGATCGATTCCATGGAAACACTCTTCGAGGATCTGTACACGCTGGACGCGAGACAAAGTGAACCTAGCCGCGCATTACCTGAAAAAAACGGCGAAGGTGTGGTGGAAGGCGTCAAGGACGAGATGCGACTGCCTAGTCTCCCTCCTATGACTTGGGAAGAATTTCGGGGATTGATATCTTTGCTATTTCCCGATAGTGAGAAACGGAAGCTTAAGGGAGGTTCTTAATCTGCGACAAGGGAGCCGCATGTTAGGCAATACGAGCGGGAATTTCCCTATCGTGCATTGCGTCCCAGACGTGGTGCGGAGACGAGAGGACAAGGCTGACTGCTTCGTGCGTGGGCTTCGGCCAGATTTTTACCAGGCAGTGCTGATGCTTAAGTTACAACTTTCGTTCTGAAGTCCTCGATCGGGCCTTGGTGGATAGAACCAGGCAATGCTTTCCTGCGGAGGAAGCGCGAGGAGCATTACAAGGAAAAAGGAAAGGGAGGCTAGTAGGTGACATGATGGTCAGTCGAGTTCCCAGTAGACCTCAGTGAGGACCACGCTCCCGATCTAGAGTCCGGGGACGTATCACATTCGTCCTCGGCGAGATGTGCGATTTGTGGAGGCCTCATTTCCCACAGTCAGTGTAACAGCGCGAGGGTAGGTGCTTCAAGTGTGGGCTGCGGCCATATGCGGGACGAGTGTCCGCATAGGTGATATGCCGGGCCCTGACACTAGCGACGGCCCATTCCTCCTTGGGACAGCCGGCGGGTGTGCCACCTGCGGCATGGTCAGGGGAGCAGCCGTTGAGGACGTTGTAACCAGAGGGTTCGCGACGAGCGCCAAGTGGCCATGGATAAGCGATCCGAGTTGCGGTGCCTGTCGTTGTCGACGTCGTCGTGGCAGGTACGAGTTATGGAGCAAGCATATTTTTGTATGATCTCAAGTCGAAGCATAGCGTGCATTCTTTATTGGTCAGTTGCTACTATTACTACATTGCATAGTAGAGACCGAGTGGTCGGGCAAGTAGGTACCCGAGCATGCTAGCAGGATGAGAGTATGGCGTCTACTGGAGCAGGTAGAAAGCCAAGTGACCCTAGCAAATGGCTAGCGGTGATTTTGGATAGGAAGCGAGTGGTAAAGGGACTCGCGAAGCATTGGATACGAATTGCGGGAATTTAGCCTTGATGTTTGGGGACGCCCGAATATCCCAAGAGTATTCCAGATGTGGATTCAGTGGATCGAACAGTGGTAAGGAGCCGCTGTTGCGGAATTGGTTGAGTAGTACCGAATTGCGAGAATTACGCTGTAACATCGCGAGTACTCGAGTAGCCTGAGCATCTCGGATGTTGTTTTGAAGTATCTGGAAAATACGCTGTAACATCGGCTCCGTTAGGCGTGATCTAGCATATTTGAAGTGTCTGGAAAATAAATTTTGTGACTTTTCGATATCATTTACCTAACGATCGAAAGTGCTCAAAATCAACGACTGAAAATAAAAATCTCACAAAAAGTAGTGATATAGCATTAAAATTTTTGATCAAACATATTGATCTTGTTGTATATAGTATGAAGAATTTTCTATCAAAATTTCATCTGATTTGAATATTTCTACACCGTTAAATTTGCAAACGGCATACATCAACCATTAAAAATTGTTGATTTTGAACCCTTTCGATCGCTAGGAAAATGATACCGAAAAATCACAAAAATTAGGTTCTAGATACTTCAAATACGCTAGATCAATTTTAACAGAACCGATCGTCGATTCAAAAGCTCTATCATCGAAAACGGCTTAGGAGCATAGAGGCCTCCGTGCTACTAATAGCACACAAGACCTACTCTATATAGAGTCGGTCTTATGTGCTATTAGGAGCACGGAAGCGTCCGTGCCCCTAAGCCGTTTTCGATGATGAACTTTCTGAATCGACGATCGGCTCTTTTAGGCGTGATCTAGCATATTTGTAGTATCTAGAAAATAAATTTTGTGATTTTTCGATATCATTTACCTAACGATCGAAAGTGCTCAAAATCAACGGCTGAAAATAAAAATCTCACAAAAAGTAGTGATATAGCATTAAAATTTTTGATCAAACATATTGATCTTGCTGTATATAGTATAAAGAATTTTCTATCAAAATTTCATCTGATTTGATACTTCTACACCGTTAAATTTGCAAACGGCATACATCAACCATTAAAAATTGTTGATTTTGATCCCTTTCGATCGCTAGGAAAATGATATCGAAAAATCACAAAAATTAGCTTCTAGATAGTTTAAATATGCTAGATCAATTCTAACAGAGCCGATCGTCGATTCGGAAGCTCTATCATCGAAAATGACTTAGGAGCGCGGTTGCCTCCGTGCTCCTAATAGCACACAAGAGCTACTCTATATAGAGTCGGTCTTGTGTGCTATTAGGAGCACGGAGGCGTCCATGCCCCTAAGCCGTTTTCGATGATGGACTTTCTGAATCGACGATCGGCTCCGTTAGGCGTGATCTAGCATATTTGAAGTATCTAGAAAATAAATTTTGTGACTTTTCGTTATCATTTACCTAATGATCGAAAGTGCTCAAAATCTACGGCTGAAAATAAAAATCTCACAAAAAGTAGTGATATAGCAATAAAATTTTTGATCAAACATATTGATCTTGCTGTATGTAGTATAAAGAATTTTCTATCAAAATTTCATCTTATTTGAATCTTTCTACACCGTTAAATTTGCAAACGGCATACATCAACCATTAAAAATTGTTGATTTTGAATACTTTCGATTGCTAGGAAAATGATACCGAAAAATAGCAAAAATTAGTTTCTAGATAGTTCAAATATGCTAGATCAATTCTAACGGAGCCGATCGTCGATTCGGAAGCTCCATCATCGAAAACAACTTACTAATAGCACAAAAGACCTACTCGGTCTTGTGTGCTATTAGGAGCACGGAGGCGTCCGTGCTCCGTGCACCTATGCTATGATGGAGCTTCTAAATCGATGATCGGCTCCGTTAGGCTTGATCTAGCATGTTTGAAATATCTAGAAAAATTTTTTTTGTGACTTTTCGATATCATTTACCTAACAATCGAAAGTGCTCGAAATCTACAGCTGAAAATAAAAATGTCACAAAAAGTTGTGATATTGCATTAAAATTTTTGATCAAACATATTGATCTTGCTGTATATAGTATAAAGAATTTTCTATCAAAATTTTATCTAATTTGAATACTTCTACACCATTAAATTTGCAAACGGCATACATCAACCATTAAAAATTGTTGATTTTGAACCCTTTCGATCGCTAGGAAAATGATACCGAAAAATCACAAAAAATAGATTCCAGATAGTTCAAATACGCTAGATCAATTCTAACGGAGCTGATCGTCGATTTGGAAGCTCTATCATTGAGAACGACTTAGGAGCACGGAGGCCTTCGTGCTCCTAATAGCACACAAGACCTACTCTGCATAGAGTTGGTCTTGTGTGCTATTAGGAGCACGGAGGCGTCCGTGCCCCTAAGCCGTTTTCGATGATGGAGCTTCTGAATCGATGATCGGCTCCGTTAGGCACGATCTAGCATATTTGAAATATCTAGAAAATAAATTTTGTGACTTTTCGATATCATTTACCTAACAATCGAAAGTGCTAAAAATCAACGGTTGAAAATAAAAATCTCACAAAAAGTAGTGATATAGCATTAAAATTTTTGATCAAACATATTGATCTTGCTGTATATAGTATAAAGAATTTTCTATCAAAATTTTATCTAATTTGAATACTTCTACACCATTAAATTTGCAAACGGCATACATCAACCATTAAAAATTGTTGATTTTGAACCCTTTCGATCGCTAGGAAAATGATACCGAAAAATCACAAAAATTAGTTTCTAGATAGTTCAAATACGCTAGATCAATTCTAACGGAGCCGATCGTCGATTCGGAAGCTCTATCATTGAGAACGACTTAGGAGCACGGAGGCCTTCGTGCTTCTAATAGCACACAAGACCTACTCTATAGAGAGTCGGTCTTGTGTGCTATTAGGAGCACGGAGGCGTCCGTGCCCCTAAGCCGTTTTCGATGATGGAGCTTCAGAATCGACGATCGGCTCCGTTAGGCGTGATCTAGCATATTTGAAGTATCTAGAAAATAAATTTTGGAACTTTTCGATATCATTTACCTAACGATCGAAAGTGCTCAAAATCAACGACTGAAAATAAAAATCTCACAAAAAGTAGTGATATAGTATTAAAATTTTTGATCAAACATATTGATCTTGCTGTATATAGTATAAAGAATTTTCTATCAAAATTTCATCTTATTTGAATACTTCTGCACCGTTAAATTTGCAAACGGCATACATCAACCATTAAAAATTGTTGATTTTGAATCCTTTCGAACGCTAGGAAAATGATACCGAAAAATAACAAAAATTAGTTTCTAGATAGTTCAAATATGCTAGATCAATTCTAACGGAGCCGATCGTCGATTCGGAAGCTCCATCATCGAAAACGACTTAGAAGCACGGAGGCTTCCGTGCTCCTAATAGCACACAAGACCTACTCTATATAGAGTCACTCTTGTGTGCTATTAGGAGCACGGAGGCGTCCGTACTCCTAAGCCATTTTCGATGATAGAGCTTGTAACATATTGAAACCTAGATAGAAAATGGCGAACTTTAGGCAAATTGACTAAAGTGCGCGAATGGATTAATTGGGCGAGTTCCAATTAACCTACCAACAGTGTTGGGAGGAGTTTAAGAAGTGTTGGAATGGTTTTGGCATCGAACGGCGCGAAATAGAATCGAGACGGAGCCAAAAACCAGGTCTGGAGCAAAGTGTACTGGTACAGCAAGCGACCTGTCACCGGTTACACATGCTGAAACCGGTGACACTTCAAAGTGTATCGGTACATTTTGGGCGAAGCCGAAAGATCTGCTCTCGGGTTTGCCTCTGCGTAGTCGTGAAACTGGTGACACTTCAAAGTGTACCGGTACACTTTGGGCCCGACAGCAAAATGAGGTATGTTGCAAAATATAAAGATTTGGAGGGCTTTTTGGCAAATGTTATAATATGTTAATAGCCCAATACCCCTTCCCTTCCCTTTCTCCGAGCTCTCGCGACGCTCCTGCAAATCCGCCGCTCCAGCCTCCACTATCAAAGCTCGATCCACAACCTCCCGGTAGGTCTGGAGGTTGGATGACTGCACCAACCGAAAGATAGAAGGCCGCAAACCGCGCTCAAAGATGCGGGCCTTGTCCTCGTCGTCTCTCACAACAAACGGTACACAATGTAGTATTCGGGAGAACTCCCTCTCGTACTCAGTCACTGACCGCTCATCCTGGCGCAAGCTGCGCAAATCCTGCTCCATCTTCCTCTCGACGCTGGTCAGGAAGTGGTGCGCCAGAAGAAGCTCCTTGAACCTCGTCCAAGTAATCGCTGCCAAGTCGGTGTTGGGATTGTCCTGGATGTCCAACCACCAACGATAGGCCTCGCTGTTCAGAAAGTGAGTGGCGAGCCAAACTCTGTCCATCTCCTCGACGAAGGTATCTCGAAACAGCTTCTCCATGTGCATCAACCACTTCTCAACAATCCAGTGGTCGACGTTCTCGCCATCGAACGTCCTCGGGCTGCACCTCCTGAACTCGCTGAGGCGATCCATAAGCCGATCCCGCTCGGCTCCCTCGGCCATCACGGGGAATGCCGCCCCTATCGTCGGTCTCTGAACAGGTAGTGCCGCAACTACCTACTCCCGAGGTGCGGTCGCCGGTGCCGCACGTGAAGAGCTGGGCGCGGGGGACTGCGCCCTCGGTGCGACGTCCACCACGGGTGCTGGCGGCGTGGGGCCCTGGGTCTCCCTCGAAGCTGCCGCCTGCTGAAGTAGGAGGTCCTCCAGATGCTTCATCCGCGCCTCCTGCCGCTAAGCCACCTCAGCCTGTCGCTGCGCCGCTGCCGTCTGTTGCGCCAACAGATCAGTGAGAACCGCAAGCTGGGCTCTCAAGTCACGGACCTCACTAGATCCGAAAGTAGCGGAGGTCTCGACCTCCTCGGGGTGTGCCGCATCATCCGCCCCGGCGGACTGGGAGCGTGTAATCGGCATCGTCACTACAACACAAAAAAGCGCAAGTTAGTAACCCACGCTACCGCAACCCCGCTCAAATAGATAAAACCCAAATCATGCGAAAGTAAGGAAGTGTCTTTCACTACTAACTCCCGATGGTACGTTGTCGGCCGCCAACGTAACCCTCCGCGAAGTTAGAAGCTATACACTCCGATCAAACTCTAACTTTTTAGAGTTGTCATAAACCCAATCGAAATACTTTCGCTCACAAGTCAATTAGACCTCGTCTCTCACGAGCCTAATTCTTACAGTCCAACCGGCCTAAAGTTTGCTAGGTCCTCTAAGACTCAACCCTAGGCTCTGATACCAAATTAATCTGTCACGCCCCGGGACCGGCAGGGCCTTCCCGGTAGCGCGCCCAGACCCGCCATATGTCAACACATATAAGGCGTCTACAATAAAAGCGGGGAAAAAAAATTAAAAAAGAGCAAAAAAAGTAACAAAAATATAACAACTATATACACGAGCATAAAATCTATCATCAAACAAAGTAGAAAAACAAATAAACATAAATAAACAAAAGTAACAATACTATCCCTCCAACAGGGAAAGCAAGATCCAGAAAGAAGGTGTCACTATACAAACAGGACACCACAACCTCTCACAAAATAAAACTACGAGAGTAAGCCCACTCTACAAATCGTTCGAAGAACTAGCCGAAGCAACCCCTTCCTGCGTCCTACCCATCCGCTGGAAGCCTAAAAGAAACAAAAACAACGTGAAACTATAATTTATTCCCCAGGGGAATTACGTCCCACCCTCGAGCTCATTTCTCCACTAGGCCCAAAACAAAAAAGGAGGTAAAGTCCCAACAATAATAGTAAACGAGTAAATTCAATATAAGAAAGCAAATTAAGATGCAACAGCAACTTGCAAATTAAACATGGTCATTATAAATGACTTATCTTATCAGGATAATAAATAATCTACATGTTCACAAGTAATATCATGATTTATTAACCAATATGAAAGATACCTGTCATTGGCTACAGAATACAAAAGGGATCAATACAACACTCCTAACATACTAACATATGGAATACCCAAAAAATGTCCACAACTATGCTAGAAGACATAAACCAAGTAAACCAAGCTCACACTCTCGTCTAGAGTGATACACACACTCAACATGCGTCGTTTCAGTTCTAATTAAGGGACCTCCCATAGGTAGCAGCTTGTTCCGCAACGGCCATGTGTATCCCGACACCCACTCTAGAATGTCTTCCACCACCCCCGGAGCTCCAATACCCGCACGAGCGAACAAAAAGTCCGCGTAGCTAACTCCGAGTGCCGCTGGTAGGAGCAACCCTCACCAACATGCGTGCGATAGCAACAAATGCAAACAACGTAGTCGATGCTCCAAAAATATCCAACCCTCATGTCTCAACATGTATAGTACAATGCATCATCAAGATCTAGCAATCACAAAGAAGTTCAACATCTCTAGGTCACGTGCCCCTTTATGACACTTAGACATTTACTGTTTAAGCATGTTCCACATTCCTCAATGGCCCTATCCACTAGGTTCACACATGTCCCGAGCTCAATGCTGCTTGATGACATTAGCTCTCTAGTTCACATACCTTTTAGTTCAATACCTCTAAATGGCAATTTTGTCATCGTTCGTGTCTCAAATGAACTTAAGTTTAAATGAATGAAGCAAAGCTCATTTACACTATAGAAGCATGAGGCCAAGTCTCATATAGAATACTAGATGCAACTATGGATCTCCCAAGCAACTCTCTACTATATAGGAGTCCAAAATTGCACTATAAGTAACATAGGCATTTTAAGCCTTCTAAAATTCACAATAAATACATATAACAAGAATATGCATGCTTTTTCAATTAATGATACTTAATTCATCACAAATGAGAATTTTCCATTGTGTGGCTAGGTCAAACCCACCGAACCGTCGCGTAGTGCCTCGTTTCGCCGAACAAAGTTGTCCCCGCGTCTCAAAATACCCTAAAAGTATTGAGCGAAAAGATACACGGGCATTACGATCATCATATAAGATCAAACATTAACCTAGAAGCAAAAAGGGCCAAAACTCACCTCAAGGGAAGAAATCTCTTCCAAAGCTCCAAAAGAGAGCTAGAACTCTTCCAATCCAAGCCCAAGGAAGGTTCTAAACCAACTAATTTAGCCCCAAAAGCCCTAGATCAAAAAACCCCAAAATCAACCCTAAACCTCATTCTAGGGCTCCAACACAAAGAAAGCCTCAAATCCAAAGTCTAGATGGAGAGAAAGGGCTACCAACCTCTAAGAAGCTTCAATCCAAGCTCAAAGGGTGAAGATCTCCTCTTGGCAAGCTCCAAGTGCAAGCCTTCAAGCACCAACAAGGTGGGAAGAGGAAGAGAGGCAAAGAAATGCTCCAAGTCCACCAAAACCTTCTCCTTCTTCTTCTTCTCCTCCTTCTTCTTCTCTTTCTCCTTCTCTCTCTAACAAAGGTGTGGGGAGAGTGTGAGGAGGGAAATGAGAAGAAGAGAGAGGGGATGGGTCATATAGACCCTCTATTGTAACAAAATCCAGCTAGGTCCCTCAAAAATCCAAAATTGCATCAGCCCGAACT
>NW_017891116.1:12514-22065 GCF_001540865.1 Ananas comosus
CTGGGCAGTTTTCGCCCAGAGGGACCGGTCTCTCCCCAGCAGGGACCGGTCTCTCGCTGCGAACCCGAAAAACCAACGTTCGGGAACCGGTCTCTCCCTGCGCGGGACCGGTCTCTCACTGCGAAGGCGCGCTCGGGGACCGGTCTCGCCTGCCAGGGACCGGTTGCCTCAAGGCTGCCGCAACACTGCTCACTGGGGGACCGGTCTCTCCTTCCAGGGACCGGTCCCCGAGAGTAAAAACTCTCAGGACTTGTCCAGAATTTCAGTTTTCGAACTTTTTAGGTCGGAAAACATTCTACAACCCTCCACCAAGTATGGAAAAGCTCGAAATATATCCAAGCACTCGAACCTCGCAATTTGCGAAGGTCCAGTGCGTTACAGCGAGTCTGTTGAGGGCGAATCCTTCGGGTTAGCCAAGAGATTGGGTAATGAGATTGTGATCTTGCATTCATCATGTGCATTACATTGAGCATGCTATTATTTATTGTTCAGGCATATTAGCTGCATTTGTTTAGCATGGTTACTATATTCCTTTTCTTCTATTATGCCTTATTAGACCTAGTGGGATAGTAGGCGTGGTTGGTGCCGAACCCACTGGGAACTTTGTTGTAGTTCTCACACCCCTATTTTCACATAGTCGGGACCGAGCGAGCCGGCAGGCGATCGCGGTAAGGGCATTGCGCCCTAGGCAGAGACCGCCCGAGATGTTTTATTTTCATAGTTGCATACCCCTTATTATCATCTATTGTATTTGATGATGTTAGTATTGTGATCATGTTAAAGGAATGATGTAGAAGACTTTATTTGTGTTAAATGGAAGAAGGATCATATTTTGGAGAACTTGTGATGTATAAAAGAAATTATGCAAATTTGTATTAAAGTCAAATACTTGTATGATGATTTAGTAGATTCTTTCACTATTGGCTATTGCTACACTATACCAAAATTGCCTTTTAGCGGCAATTATCTTATAAATTAGTGGCGATTTTAATCGCCGCCACTTTCTTTACCGGCAATTGCAATAATTGCCATTGTAAATGGGGTCGGTAAAAGTTTAGCGGCAATTATATTGGCGGCCGGTAAAGGGCAAAATAATTGCCACTAAAGATTAATTTATACCGGCAATTAAAAAGGCTACTAAAGCAAATTACATTTGCCTATAAAATATCTAATATTAATCACAAATGCTAACAAAAATAAGATAAATAGCCACTAAATATAAAAAATATTAAATTATCTTTAAAGTCATATATTCAATTAATCACTATAAAATTTCAAAAGATAATGCATAGACAATAAAAATTAAAAATCCAACATTTCTTGAATATCAAATAAGCTGAATATAAAAGTCTATTACATTCTCAAAAGTGTTGCGAAGACAAATAAATGTCAAAATCAATTTTTATCACAAAATAAATGTCAATCAAACATTACATAGCTAAAAAAATTTCAAATTACAAGAAGACTAATATGTAATTAAAAAGTTCTATAGGCGAAAGGAAAATTCTATATGCTCCAATAGAGAAGTTCAAACTACAGTTCATGAAGACTCATCCTTAAAGAGTGAAGATTCCAATAGAAAAGATCCTTGGATTTAAGAAGAATAATCTGCAAGAAAAATATATAAAATAACAGTTAAAAAATTATTAATAAATATAGTAAGAAAATATATTTAAAATATACAAAAAATTCTAAATTATCATGTTACTAAGCTGAGGTGTACGAAAAAGAACTACAGTATCCTGCATTTTGTGCAACTTTGTTGTAACGAGTACTCGAATCATCAAGAACCTATTTTACAGCCATATAAGAAAAACAACTTACAACAATATCTTCTATACTTAGACAAAATAAATAATAGACAAAGAACTAGAAATTTGACAATGGCTTGAGATGAAAGAAATGCATCTCTTTGGAATAGAGCATAAGAAGTAATTATGAGGTCTGGACAATATCTTTATCCACAATAGAAAAATTATGAGGTATGAGGTACAACTTTACCTGCTTAGAAGAGACCTCATACTCATCTTGCCAACCTTTGCTGGCTTTCTTGATTGAGGACACCTTTCGATACTTATTCTTCAGCTCAGCTAAAGGCATCTCTCTGGAATAGAGCATAAGAAGTAATGATAATTGAAGCTGAAATTTATTGATAAGTTAAGCATATTAACCAAATTAAGTACCTTACTGCTTCTCCAATCGCAGGGCGAATTATTTTAAAGACCCCAGCAGCTGAACTGTTGAAACAGGAAAGGAGGAAGAACAATATGAGTATAGGTCCACATTTATCTAACAATTAAATATATCTATATATAACATATTTAGAGAATTGAAGCAAAAAAAAATGAAAGGAACTTAAAATGACTACATTTTTTTTAATCTATCATTTGCCTTTATAGTGCATCTATACATAAAATGATAATTAGGTAAATAAAACGGTAGATAAAAATAATTTAATAAAATATGATGACCAGCAAAGTGAACTAATGTTATGAAATAAAGGTTAGTTGAATTTGTACTAATGACAGGTTTCTGTCAAATGTCACGTAAAGCGATATTCTAATGGAGGAGAGATTATGTTCATATGACCATGACTTACCCTTCATAAGCTAAAATAAAGTGTCTGCGACCTATCCACTCCCTTCTAGATTCATAGAATCCATCATGGTTAGAACTTACCACACACACATACGAGCTGAAATTAATGGAAACCCTCGAGTTAAAATTGAATACCTTACAATATGCCTATATCTAATATGAATTTAACAAGAACAAGGACAAGAACATAACACACACACATACACACGCACATACGAGCACGCACACACACACATGAGAGATTCTTGAGCAGATTGGTTCATATGGTGTTAAATAAATAAATCGTGCTGCAGTAAGCTTCCAGATCAGAGGGAATAATGAAGAGAAAAGTTACCTCTCAAAGGTACAATGAATCAACAAATGAGAACTCTCTGCGGAAAAGAACCAACCATCAACATCTGGAAGGCAAACAAGTATTCCCCACCATCTAGATTTTCTGCATTTACGATTTGCCAATTACATTCATGAACATTTCCATCTGTAGACAACCAATTCCAAATCTAGAAGAGAAAGAAGTATAAATCCATGATTTTCATCCAGATCTCCATGTATGTACATAGGAGTTGTAAAGGGCATCAATTATCCAGAAACTTAGTACAGGTTATACAAAGTTGTACCTATGTGCCAATGAAGCTTCGGATCAACAGATTTTATGACAGATGACAGTGCAATCAATTGAGAACGAACACCAATAGAAGTGCTTGTGCTCTTGAAGTTACCTCTCTTCAGAACAACAGAAATATTATTAGCAATATTTGATGTTACTATGCAATATACGACAATCATTAAGGAAAAATGTTACGTGCTCTCAAGTTTGTTGTGATCTAACAGTACATTTTTTATACTCCCTGTAACAGTATTTCTTTGCAATGCAATGGCAAGTGCTCGAACCATAGTACAATGTAATTAAATACCATTGAAGTTTTGTTAGAACAATTAAATACCATTGAAGTTTTGTTAGAGTTAAACATGAGCTATGATCTAGTGAACAAGCAACTTGTGTTAGAACAATTAAGACAACTGCGGAAACAAGCTTGAAAAGCATATACCAAGACAAAGCAACATATATTTCACACACCATATTCACCACTGTAAACATAAAAGATTAAAACTCACCTGACCAAGGTAGCGAACAAGAATATTTGCTCCAAGAGACCAGCCAACAGCATATATATTTGATTTTGGATAACGCTTTACTACATGATCAACAACTTGAGAAAGATCTTTCGTGAAAGAAGCTGAACATAACTGCATATAACCAGAGAAATTTCGATCACAAATTTTAACCCCTTGCCTTTAGGTGACTGACTGTACCCGTAAAGACAGTCTATTCAGCCTAAAGAATCGAATATACGTTTCGTGCTTCCAACCAATAGATGAGAACAAAGGTTACAACATTTTTACCATTGAGTTACTTTCAAACTGTTAATAACTTGAATGCTGATTTTACATGCAAAGTATAAAATGAATAAATAAAGAATAGGCGCCAAAGTGCTCATGTTGATGATCGTGCTTATACGAACCTTCACCATGGCAAACAAAATCAGAATTTCGAAATATTTTAAGTCTGACATGGAACGTTTTGCCATGCACACGAGGTATTAGAGAGCGTAAAAGTTAAAGGCGTACAAGAAACACAAGAACACTAGCGCTTTGTCTATTCTTTTTAAAACTATAGTGCAAAAGCAAAGGTGTTACATTTTTCAAAGTCATATTGCCAATACCTGTGGGGTTGTCACAGGACTATCGGCACAACCACGGCTGTTGAATACCACGACGCGCCATCCTTTATTTCTAGCTCTTACAAGCATATGCCTTACATATGTACAATCACTCCCTCCTGTTACAGGAAAAATAGGAATCAAGGATGTTCATCATACTTCAGCATAAAGATAGTGGAATTTTAGACATATCTGCTTTTTATCTGCAGATGCTTTCACTTTCAGAATCAGATTTGCTAAGAACCTATCCAAGTAAACCGCATTTTCGTCGTCGATGAGATTTCTATTTGGATGCCCAATCTCTCCATTTGGTATATCTGCTGCTTTATTCCGTCGTAGTTGGTAATCTCATCTCTTTTCGATCCCTCTTATCCCTATCATGTCATCTCTGCAACTCCGCGTGGTTTATCCTTTTCTGTTTTCAACTTATTCCTCGCAACTTGAAGTGGTTCATCCTTTTCTGCTTTAAACATATTCCCTCAGTTACATAGATAACAATTACGAAATTTACCATGTCTCACCCTCCATACTTTCCCCTAGATCAAGAAAAATACATCTAGACGAATAATAAAGGGAAGGAGGCTGATATTTTATCTAGGGCACTGCATTCATCTCTAAGGCACTAATTCAAGAGCCAAAGAGCCAAACTCCAGTCCTATATCCAAATACTCAAATACTAAATCATACTTAAAAATGTCATCTAAACAATGTAATGTGGCAAACCCTAAGGTTTTTCTTATCGCACAAGGATCTCTTGATGAGATAGGGGATGGATTTTGAATCCTTTGGAGCTGCGAAGGGTTCTGAGAACCATCTTGTACCCGAGAGTGTATTTCCCACTCTTCACCACCAGGGCGAGCTTGTTGTTTATGCTCTCCATGCTCTTCTTCTACAATTCGATCAAAGCACACGAAAATCGAAAACGAAAACCAATCAAATGGCCATGAAAACTCGCCGAAAGGAGAAGAAAGGAATGGATTCGAGACTTCATAAGAGATCAAAGAGGAAGAAGAAGACAAGGATATGGAGAAGAGAGAGAAGGATACCGTTTTCTTCGCGTAGAGGTGAAGGAGAGGGAGGAGAGAGGAGAGGTCGAGCTCCGCGTGGGGCGCGAATGGTGGGGGGGGCGAATAGGGTCTGAGAGGTGAAGGAAAGGGAGGAGAGAGGAGAGGTGAAGGAGAGGGGGAGAGCTCGATCGAGGGGTGGGGGCGAATAGGGTCTGAGCCTAATCGGCTTGTTTTGGTTTGAATTAGAGTTAGTGTTAGTATTATACTAGTGGTCAAAAATATATTAATATAAAATTAACGGCTACTTAAAATAATTGCCGCTAAAACATATTGATAAAAAGTATTAACGGCTGTTCAATAATCGTCGCTACTAAATTGCCGCTAAAAGGTAATTTTGGTGTAGTGTTGCCCTCGTGCAGGCCATTGTGTACGCTTCCGCTTATGCAAACTTTATACTCTATTGATACTTGTTGTTGAGCCTTGGGCGGACAGGGGAGGCTCTGTCCGTTCGGCGTCTGTTCGACGCTCTCGAACCTGCCAAAAGGATCGGGCTCGGGGCGTGACAGAGCTTCTGAATCGACGATCGGCTCCGTTAGGCTTGATCTAGCATATTTGAAGTATCTAGAAAATAAATTTCGTGACTTTTCGATATCACTTACCTAACTGTAAGGGAAGTGAATTCTCGAAATCCGAGGATTTGACTACGTTTAGAATCGACTAATTGTCGAGTTGGTGTGCTTCGGAAAGTTCGAGAACATCAAAAATATCAAAAGTGCATTGAGGACGGACCCGCGAGAGCTTGGAGTGAAATTTGCTCAAGGAGCAGATTTTATGCTCTTGGGGACCGGTCCCTCAGGGAAGGGACCGGTCCCCGTAGCCCCGATTTCGGAGAAAGCTCTCGGGGACCGGTCCCTCAGTGTGGGGACCGGTTCCCGTACGAGCAGTTTTTGGGCAGCTCTCGGGGACCGGTCTCGGGGACCGGTCTCTCCCCTCGAGGGGACCGGTCCCCGTATATGAAAAATGCCCAGTAAAGGCTTCTTCAGAAATTGGAAAGTTGAGGGAGCTGTGTGCAAAATGGCCTATATGAGAGGCTTTGGGGGACCCCTCCTCTCTCATTCTCTCATTTCTCTCCTCCCACTCACACACTTTCTCTCCCTCTCTCCCTCTAGAAGCAATAGAAGAAGAAGGAGAAGAAGAAAAGAAGAAGGAGAAGGAGAAGAAGTAGAAGAAGAAGAAGAAGACGAAGGAGAAGATCCTCCTCCTCATCTTCTTCCTCTCGTTGGAGAAGCTTAAGGAGGTAAGCTTGGGACCTCTCTAATGGTGAATCCCTTTTGAATGGATTTTATAGTTTAGAATTGGTTCTAATGGAACCTATTGAAGCTAGGGAGATGGTCCGAGCTCGAAATTGAAGCTCACACCACGGATTTCTCCATTGTTGAGATCTAGGGCTCCGATTTGGGATTTTAGCAAATCTAGGGTTTTGATCTCGTTTGATGGGTCGCAAACCTAATTGCTAGGTCTCTGAACGCGTCGGCGAAGATGGTTCGTCGATCCGATGAGCGAGTGCGGAGTTATCGCCAAAACGAGTGCTTGAAGGTTCGTTTTGCCCCGAGGAGTCGAAGCGACGTACGAGGACCGCGACGTCAAGTATTCTAGCTTTATGGCATTACCACAAGGTGGGGGAGTGCCATCCCGAAGCAGTCGAACTGCTCTTTATGTCTGAGTTTTATCGTCGATCAATTGCATATTGTATTATTGCATTATAGGATGCTAAATGTAATTGTTACACACTTTTGCATGCTAGTAGAGTAGAATAGAGTTAAGTTGCTTAATACCTGAATCTAGTATGCTTAATATAGTGTCGAGTGACTTGAGACCCTATAATGAAAGGATAGTCGGTAAGGAATGAATGTGCTTGAGACGAGAACCTAGTAAAAATGTGACTAATGTATCGAGAACTTGTCAAAGGAATGAGTGGCATCTAGTTAACCTTAAACATTCGACGAGTGGCATCTAGTTAACCTTGAACATTCGACGAGTGGCATCTTGTGACATTAAGTAAGACAAGAGTGGCATGAGAACACTAGTATAATTGAGATACTAGGTGATTGACTACTAGAACACCTGATTTTATATTGCTATCACCCCTGGTCGGTTAGGGCGTTCCTAGTTCATGAGATCAGATCGAGCTCACTTAGCCTGTCTGCACCTGTGGTGGTAGCGCCTCACAGGTAGTGCACTCCGGAGGTTGTCACGCGAGGGGGCCAGTGTAGTGCCCTTCGACCAGTGTTGTCACGCCCGGGTACCAGCGGAAGCATATCCGGCACGTGCACAGACCCGCCATACACCTACAGTATATAAGGCGTCTACAAGAACACAAGTCGATAGGAAGTAAAAACAAAGAAAGTCCTATCCTGATATCAGAGCAAAGTACAAGTCAAAATACTATCAACAAAAGGGCAAGAGTGTATAATCCAAAAGCTCAACTAAAAGATGAGTATCACAACTAAAACATCNCTCTGATACCAAATTAATCTGTCACGCCCCGAGACCGGCAGAGGCCCTCCCGGTAACGTGTCCAGACCCGCCATATGCCAACACATATAAGGCGTCTACAAACAAAAGCGGAAGTAAAGCAAGAGATAGAACGAATAAAAGAAGTGGAATAACACGCAACTAATGATATCAGAGCGAATAAAGTTCTATCATCTACACGAAAGTATAGAAATAAAGCTAGACAATACAAGAAACCACAGGTAAAACAATATCTGTCACTAGTACTGTCACGCCCCGAGACCGGCAGAGGCCCTCCCTGTAACGTGTCCAGACCCGCCATATGCCAACACATATAAGGCGTCTACAATCAAAAGCGGAAGTAAAGCAAGAGATAGAACGAATAAAAGAAGTGGAATAACACGCAACTAATGATATTAGAGCGAATAAAGTTCTATCATCTACACGAAAGTATAGAAATAAAGCTAGACAATACAAGAAACCATAGGTAAAACAATATCTGTCACTAGTACAAAAATGGTGGTCTCTAGTACACTGGTAAAATCCCTCAACCTCTCGCAAAAGTAAGACATCGAGAGGTAGTCCACCTAGCAACTCGTCCTCGAAGGAAGCTAGCTCGAAGCAACTCCCTTCCCGCGATCCCTGGCCTCACCCTGAGTGGAAGGCTCTGTAAAACATCGAGAAAAAGAGGGCGTGAGAACTATAATTTATAGTTCCCAGTGGGCAATTACTGACCTCAGCTCCTGCTCCACTAGGCCCCAAAAACAAGGGTAAGTACAATGATAATGGCAATAATGACTGCGATATAAGGCATAATTAAAATGCTAGATTACCAAACTCAAGTATAAACGATGTCATGGTGATGTACATCTACGATATCAAAATAGTAAATCATTAACCTTCATGAATACATTATGCATAAGTTTTGTCATGGCAACCAAGTATGCTTTAATGCAAGAAGGAGACTATCAAGTATACTACATGTCTCAACCCTATGCTAAAAGCATATAAATGTCGTTCAACTACTAAACCTATCTAGTAGTGATTAACCATCCTCAACTCCGTATCGATTTCCATTTCCAATCAAGGACCTACCAAAGGTCGTCCAGCTTGTGCCGCCTAAGTGCCTGTGGTAGGCCAACATCCCTACTCTTGGAATGTGTCTGTCCCACCCGACCCCGTAGGCTTCTCAATACCGCACGAGTGAACATAAGTCGCGTAGGCTAACTCCGGAGTGCCGGCTTGTAGGGAGCGACCCTCACAAACATGTGCGAATGTGCACAAATGGCAAGCAAGCAAAGTCCAAGTTTCAAGTATCCAATCCTCATGTCTCTAATATGGTATAATCACTAGCATCCCGAAGATCTAGTTTAAGTCACAATGTGAAGTTTCAACATTTGCTACGCCTAGTGCCCCTTAATGACACTTAGGCAATTTAATGTTCAACATGTTTTCCAAATCCCTCAATGGCCCTATCCACTAGGTTCTCACGTGCCCCGAGCTCAATGCCCCTTGATGACATTAGCTCACTAGTTCACATACCCTCTAAATGGCAGTTTTTGTCGTCTTTCATGTCATAAGCTAACTTAAGTTTAAATGCATGAATACGAACTCATTCACACTATAGAAGCATGGAACTAAGCCTCATAAATAATGCTAAATGCAACATAGATCTCCCAAGCAACTCTCTACTACATAGAGGTCCAAAATT
>NW_017891116.1:22425-24982 GCF_001540865.1 Ananas comosus
GCGAAACTCGAGACGACAAGTACCTCAAGCCTCCATCTGAAAAAGATGGGGATAGCGCTCCCTCAGTGCGCTCTCCAGCTCCCAAGTGGCTTCGCGCTCGTCGTGGTTGCTCCAAAGCACCTTCACGTAGGAATTTCTCGGTTCCGCAGTCTTTTCACCTCGCGATCCAAAATCCTCAGGGTTGCTCTTCAATGCTCAAATCATCCCTCAGCTCCAAAGGCGTAGCGTCCAAAACATGTGCCGGGTCGTGGATGTACTTCCGAAGGATCGATACATGGAATACGTTGTGTACACCCGATAGGTTCGGCGGTAGAGCAAGTCTATACGCTACCGGGCCTACCCGTTCCAAAACCTTAAACGGTCCAATGAATCGGGGGCTCAACTTGCCCCGGATTCCAAATCTTCTAATTCCTTTGGTCGGCGAGACTTTCAAGAACACATGGTCACCAATCTGAAACTCCAAGTCTCGTCGACGCCGATCCGCATAGCTCCTCTGCCTACTCTGGGCCGTCAACAATCGCTCTCGAGCAATGCGAACCTTGTCCTCTGCTTCTTGGAGCACATTGGGGCCTAAAGCTAATCTCTCGCGAACTTCACTCCAATGAAGTGGCGATCTACACTTCCGTCCATAGAGTGCCTCGAACGGTGCCATCTTGATGCTTGCTTGATAACTGTTGTTATAAGCAAACTCTGCCATCGGTAGATGCTCCGACCATCCTCCCCGGAAGTCGATCACGCAGGCTCGAAGCATATCCTCGAGAGTCTGTATAGTACGTTCCGACTGCCCGTCACTCTGGGGGTGGAAAGCAGTGCTGAAATTCAATCGCGTACCCAAAGCATCCTGTAAGCTCTTCCAAAAGTGTGATACAAAACGGGGGTCTCGATCCGATACTATAGAAGTAGGTACCCCGTGCAATCGCACAATCTCATCCAAGTATACCTGTACGAGTCTCTCACCAGTCCAAGTAGTGTGGATAGGTATGAAATGTGCCGATTTCGTCAATCTATCCACAATCACCCAAATAGCGTCATGCCCAGCCTGTGAGCGAGGCAATCCCATCACGAAGTCCATGGTGATCTTTTTCCATTTCCACACTGAAATCGGTAGGCTCTGCAACTTCCCCGCAGGAACTCGGTGCTCAGCCTTCACTTGTTGACAAGTTAAGCATCTGGCAACAAATTCACCAACATCCTTTTTCATCCCGGGCCACCAATAAAGCAACTTCAAGTCCTTATACATCTTGGTGCCTCCCGGATGTATAGCATACGGTGCTCGGTGTGCTTCTTGAAGAATGTCCTCTTTAACGCCCAAGTCCGCCGGTACACAAAGTCGTCCGCGGAAACGCATCAATCCTTCGCCGTCAAAAGTGAAGTCACCAGTGCAACCATTAACTATTTTACCTTTAATCTTTTGCAACTCCACATCGGAAGCTTGCTTTTCTTTAATTCTGTCCAGTAATGTAGGTTGCACCACCAACGTCATCAACCTCAAGGGCGTGTCAGGAGTCACCACCTCCAATTCCAACCGCTTCATCTGCTCGATCAACGGCGGTTGAGTAACCACAAGCATCGCTAAGTTCTCAATCGATTTCCGACTTAGTGCATCTGCCACCACGTTAGCCTTGCCTGGGTGGTAAAGAATAGTCAAGTCATAATCCTTGAGTAGCTCCAACCATCTGCGCTGTCTCAAATTCAACTCCTTCTGAGTGAATAGATACTTTAAGCTCTTGTGATCCGTATATACTTCACATCGCTCGCCATAGAGGTAATGGCGCCATAGCTTTAGTGCAAAAACTACGGCCGCCAACTCCAAGTCGTGAGTAGGGTAATTCCTTTCATAGTCCTTCAATTGGCGAGATGCATACGCGATCACTTTCCCGTCCTGCATCAAAACGCAGCCCAATCCATTAAAGGAAGCATCACTATAAATCACGTACCCTGCTCCTGCAGTTGGCAAGGTAAGGATTAGGGCAGTCGTCAATCTCTGCTTCAACTCTTGGAAGCTCCTTTCACACGCATCATTCCAAATGAATTTAGTTCCTTTATGCGTGAGCCTCGTGAGGGGAGTAGATAATTTTGCGAATCCCTCGACAAACCGTCGATAGTAGCCGGCCAAACCAATGAAGCTTCGAATCTCGGTCACACTCGTCGGCCTCGGCCAATCCTTAATAGCTTCAATTTTCCTCGGGTCCACGGCTATGCCTGATCCTGAAATCACATGGCCCAAAAACGCCACCTCTCTAAGCCAAAATTCACACTTTTTCAACTTGGCGTAGAGCTTCTTCTCCCGAAGCACTTGAAGTACAAGTCTCAAGTGTTCCTCGTGATCCGCGTCACTCCGGGAATACACTAAGATGTCGTCGATAAACACCACAACGAATCTGTCTAAATAAGGCTTGAAAACACGATTCATCAGATCCATAAAAGCTGCCGGGGCATTAGTAAGCCCAAACGGCATAACCGTAAACTCATAATATCCATACCGTGTTCTAAAAGCCGTCTTCGACACATCCTCAGGTCTGATCCTCAACTGGTGATATCCCGACTGCAAGTCAAT